>NC_056748.1:857766908-857924408 GCF_019279795.1 Protopterus annectens | reverse complement strand
AAGTAAAGTTACAGTAAAAACAAAACTCAAAGTTCCAGAGAGAAATCTGAAGGTGAGAGGATTAGTGAGATGGAAAAATGGCTCAAGAGACATCAGAGTGAAGTTTAGGAAGGAGAAAAATTAGAGAGGAATCAGCTAGGAAAAAATACTAATAATGATCAGAAAAAATATAACAAAAATAGTTGACAGAGCAAAATGTATCAAATTTAAGCTAAGTGGATAAGGAATGAGGGGTAGGTAAGATAAAGTACAGTTGTGTACACTTACCATAAATGTACATGTTAGTGTGTATTCACTGTTGCAGTCATCACATTTGGGTTATCTGCTTGCAATAGCCCTCAGTCTGCCTGATTATCAAAGTTTTGGGTCCTGCGTCGGTTGCAGTCTCATCTTCCATGACGTCAGGTAGTCAGGGGTATAAAGCATGCAGCCGATGCCATTACATCAGTTTTTCTTGCCCCAGATGTCAGGTGCCCCCCCTAATGGGAAGCAATTAAATATACACATACATATATACAAGGTTATACCTCCAACAAAAAAACAAATACACCAAAAAGCTTTTAAACATTGAAAAGGAGAGTAGAGGTACAGCCAAAAGATGTCAGGGGGCTGGGGGGAGGGTAACCAGGACTGCAACAGTGAATACACTCGAACAAGTGTGCACAACTGTACTATGTTCATGTTTCACTGTTGCAGTCATCACATTTGGGTAGATTCCCAAAGAAAAGGATGGTAAGAGGAATTTAGATAGCATTACGACCAGTTATAAGGCCCTGCAAGACTGCAGTGGCAAAGCCAGCTCTGGATTTAGAGAAAACTGGCAAATGGTAATGCTTGGTGAAAGAATGCACAGAACTCCAGGTAGTAGCTTCTAGAATGTCTCTGGTAGGGACACCTCTGAGAAAGGCTGTAGAGGTAGATGCAGCCCTGGTTGAATGGGGTCTAATCTCCTGTGGGATAGGTTTTCCATGGTGCTTATAGCAGAAATGAATGCAATGGCCTATCCATTTAGAAATGGTTTGCTTTGAAATAGCCTTCCCCTCTGCCCCTGCAGCAAACGCCACCAGCAGTTGTTCAGATTTCCTTTGAGGTTTAGTCCTGTCCAAGTAAAATTTAAGTTGTCTGTGCACATCTAAGAAGTGAAGTATCCGTTCCCCTTTGTTCTGTGGATTAGAAAAGAAGGTTGGCAAATTAATGGATTGATTAAAAGCCACACTGGATACCACCTTGGGCATGAAGGAGGGACTGGTCCTGAGGGACACACTGTCCGCATGAAAGATGATGAAAGGCTCCACTGCCATAAGGGCCTGTAATTCAGGTACCCTTCTTGTTGAAGTGACTGCTAAAAGGAAAGCTGTTTTCCAAGAAAGGAATTTTAACTCTGCACTTGCAGCTGGCTCAAAAGGAGGAAGAGTAAGTTTTTCCAATACAAAGTTAAGGTCCCAGGCTGGATTTGGGGGTCTCCTGGGTGGTCTCAAGTTTTTGGCCCCTCTGAGGAACTGCTTGAGCAGTGGGTGAGAAAAGAAGGGTGGTTCTATGTTGTAATGTGCTGAAATGGCTGAGGCGTGAATTTTAATGAAGGAAAGGCCCTTGTGGAGCATCTCAGTTAAGTATTGAAGAATCTGAGGTAAATTGGGCGCTGCTGTGGCCATCCCTTGAGTTTGGTTCCAGGCACAGAATCTTTTCCATTTTTCAGCATAAGATCTTCTAGTACTAGGCCTCCTTGCCTCCAAACTGACATCAAACACTTGTTTACTGAGGGATGGTAAAGTACAGTTGTGTACCTACCATAAATGTAGATGTTAGTGTATTCACTGTTGCAGCCATTACTCTTGGTGCAGCCATTACTCTTGGGTTATCCTGCTGGCAGGCTACCCGCAGTCGGCCAGAATTCCAAAGTCTAGGTCCGGCGTCAGTTGCTGTTGCCTTCTCCCCGACGTCAGTGCGTCAGGGGTATAAAAGATGCAGCAGACGCCATTTTCTTCAGTTTTTCTTGCCCCAGATGACAGGTGCCCCAAAATTGGAAGGCTGAAAGAATATGCCAATAAAAATACATGCACGAAAACAACATGTCCTTCATCTACAAGCAAATACCCCAAAAAGGTTGTAAAGGATAGAGAAGTACAGATAAGTCCCAGCAAAGAAAAGGGGGATGGTGGGTGGGTAACCTGGACTGCAACAGTGAATACACTAACATCTACATTTATGGTAGGTACACAACTGTACTATGTTCATCGTGTTTCACTGTTGCAGTCATTACTCTTGGGTTGAATCCCAAAGCCGAGGTAGGGTAGCTGGGCTAAATAGGATTAGGAGAGGCTATGAGGCCCTGCAGAACTGCAGTGGCAAAGCCTGCACAGGACGTAAAGAGCTAAGTGGTAGTGCCTTGTGAAGGTGTGCACTGATTTCCAAGTTGCAGCCTCTAAGATACCTTTGGTTGGTACTCCTCTGAGGAAGGCTGCTTAAGTGGCTGCTGCTCTGGTGGAATGAGGCCTAATGTCCTTAGGCACTGATTTGCCATGTTGAAAATAGCAGAAACAGATGCAATGGCCTATACATTTAGAAATAGTCTGTTTTGAGATGGCCTTTCCTTGTGAACCTGCAGCATATGACACTAAAAGTTGCTCAGTCTTTCTGAAAGCTTTAGTTCTGTCCAAGTAGAATCTTAACTGCCTGTGTATGTCCAAAGAATGCAGAATTTTCTCACCCTTGTTCTGTGGATTAGGATAAAAGGTTGGCAAGTGAATGGTTTGGTTGAGGGCCACGCTGGACACCACCTTAGGCATAAATGTAGGGTTCATTCTCAGAGAAACCCTGTCTGGATGGAAAATGATGAAAGGTTCCACAGCCATGATTGCTTGCAACTCTGAGACTCGCCTTGCAGAGGTTATTGCTAGGAGCAGAGCTGTTTTCCAGGATGAGAATTTTATATATGCTGTTGATGCTGGCTCGAAAGGAGGCAGTGAGAGTTTTTCCAAAACATAATTGAGGTCCCAGGCCGGAATTGGTGCTCTCCTTGGAGGCCTAATGTTTTTGGCCCTTCTGAGGTACTGCCTTATTAAAGGATAAGAAAAGATAGGTGGTTCCATATTGTAATGAGCTGAAATGGCAGAGGCATGAATCTTAATAGATGACAAGAAAAGGCCTTTGTTTAGCATCTCAGTTAGGTATTGTAAAATCTGAGGGATATTTGGTGCACACGTGTCTATGCCATGTTCCTGGTTCCAAGCAGAGAATCTCTTCCATTTTTCTGCATAAGATTTTCTGGTACTGGGCCTCCTGGCCTCCAAGATAACATCCATAACAGCTTTTGAAAGAGGAGTGTTCTGAACGGCTTTATTATCCGCCATGCTGCCAGATTTAAGGTCCTGAGTTGGCTGTGCAGGATCTGACTATTTTGTTGGGTCAGCAAGTGAGAAGTTTGAGGCAGTATCCATGCTGGACCTTGAGACAAGCTCTTCAGGATTGGGTACCAGTGCTGGCGTGGCCAGTCTGGTGCAATCAGTATCATTTTTGGCTCCTCTTGTCTGACTTTTAGGAGTACCCTAGGAAGGAGAGGCAATGGGGGAAAAGGCATATACTGTTAGATTTTTCCAGCTGAAGGACAGGGCGTCCACTTTCCATGCTTGCTTGTGATAAATCCTTGTGCAAAATCTCTGCAATTGGCAGTTGTGAGGGGAGGCAAATAGATCTATGTTTGGGTATCCCAATTTCCTTATCATCATGCTGAAGACTTGTGGATCCAGTTTCCATTTGTGGGAATCCATGAGGTTTCTGCTTAGTTCGTCTGCCAGAGTATTTGTTTTTCCTGGCAGGAATTGTGCTTGCAGGTGAACTTGAAAGGCCAATGCTGTGTCCCATAAGGTTATTGCTCGTCTGCAGAGAGGGTAAGAATGTGTACCTCCCCATTTGTTTATGTACCACATGACCGTAGTGTTGTCCGTCTTTATCAGTAACTGTCCTGGATGAAGTAGGTCCTTGAAAGCTGTCAGGGCATTTTGAACAGCTAGCATCTCTTTTTGATTGATGTGAAGATGCACCTGGTTTGCAGGCCATGTGCCCCGAATACATTTTCCTGCCATATGGGCCCCCCAGGCATAATCTGATGCATCTGTTGTCAGTGTTTGTCTGGCCGGGGTTAAACAAAATGGCAGACCCTCGTTGTGGTGACACCATCGAAACTCCTGTTGCAGGCAGGGAATGAGTGCAATTACTGTCTCCAGGCTGTGGCAATGTTGAGGCCAAACACTTTTTAGATACCATTGTAGTTTCCCATATGGAATTCGTAGAATGTAGGATGCCATGAAACCCAAGGCCTGCAGGATTTTCCTTGCAGATAAGTGGGTTTTTGTTGCCAAATTCTTGAAGTAAGTAGTCAGTTGCTTTTGTTTGTCTGGCGTGAGAAGCCATCTGGGCAGTTGTATTTAGGCTTGCACCCAGGAATATTATCTTTTGAGAGGGCACTAGTTTTGATTTATTTTTGTTTACTGTGTACCCTAGGCCAATTAGTAATCTTTTTACAAACGCCAGATGCTTTAGAATGTCTTTGTTCTCTGCTTGAATTAGGCAGTCGTCCAAGTAGGGGTATATTTTAATTCCTTTTTGTCTGCAAAACACAATTACTGGTGCCAGGTATTTTGTGAAGACTCTGGGCACAGTAGATAAGCCAAAAGGACAGTGCAGAGAATAGGTAATGCATTGAGCCAGCTATGAATCGGAGGTATCTTCTGCAAGACTGTGATTGGGACATGCAGGTATGCCTCTTTTAGGTCCAAAGTTACGAGCCAAGCTTTCTTGCCCAGCATGGGCAGTAGCTGCTGTAGAGTCAACATCTTGAATTTTGGAACTTCCAGAAAACGTATTTAATATAGACAGGTCCAGTATTGGTCTCCAGGTTTTGTCCTTTCTGGGTACTAGGAAAAGTCTGGAGTAAAATCCTTGCCCCTGCTCTTGTTGTGGTACATGCTGAATGGCCCTCACAACCATGAGAGCTGTAATTTGTTTTTGTGCCTCTGCCCATTGATTGTGTGGCAGGTCTGGCATAGCTTTTGGCCTTGGTAAAGTGTGAAAATGGAACCGGTAGCCTTGGGACACTATGTTCAGGACCCATTTGTCTTGGGTAATCCTTTGCCAATTTGATGAAAATAAGTGCTATTTTTCCCCCCCAAGGGGGCTGTCAAAAGAAAAGTTCTTGGATCTGGTAGAGGAAAGTCATTGGGACTGTTTCCTGAAAGGTTGTTGTTTTGTCTTCTCCGCTTTTGAAGGTAGGAGCACCCCATTGTTTAGGCCTGTATGAGCCTTGGGGCTGAGATCTGCCTCTGGGACGCCTGTATCTGACTCTTTGTGGTCTGTTTGACGCTGGAAAGGACCAATTTTTAAAAGGCCAGTTTCTGCTAAACCTGGGTGGCTCTACCTGTAAGAAATCCTCGGCTGTCTGCATGGATTTTGCTTTATCCTCCATTTTTTTCAACACCTCTTCTGCTTTAGTACTAAACAAAGTATCATGCTGTAATGGTGCATCTAATAATTTTGCTTTAACATGATCAGGCAGATTTTGTTCCTTTAACCAAGCATGCCTTCTAATAACAGAACCTGTAACAGCAGCCCTGCAAGAGGCCTCCAGAGAATCATAACCACATTGCAAAGTATCTTTTCCCACTTGTTCAGCTGCATGCACTAAATCCTGCAATTCCTTGTTCTCTGAGCATTCAGTATTTGTCAACATTTTCTGTTTAAGCAGGGACATTAAATACTGCTGATATTTAAGCATATGAAACTGACAATTTAAAGCCTTTACGGCCAGGGTTGCAGATGTGTAGACTTTTCCCCCCCCCATCTGTCTAGAGACCTGGAATCCCTATCAGAGGGGACAGGGTTTTTTGCAGTGGAAGCTTTAACCCCCTTGGGACCCCGAGATATAGTTTCTGGGTCAGCAGCGAGGCTTTTAATACAAGAATTTATGAGAATCCAGAACCCTGTAGTATCTGTCTGGTTTAGCAGGGCAGGGGGTAGAGAGTCTGGGGACAGACCGGACTCTGAAAATACATCTACAATGTCTAGAACAGGTGGAATAGCAAGGGGTCTGTGCAGAGGAAGTAGCAGAAAGTCTGAGCCTTTTCTTAGATTCAGAATAATCTTGGCTCTCCCAGAGGAAATGTTCCCTCATGGTATGCAGGGTTTCCCCAAAAGAATAATCCTCAGGAGGAGAGGCTGAAGGGATGGATTCTTCAGCATCAGAATCCTCATAGGGAAGCATGGAGTAATCCTGTTCAGAAGAGTAATCAGAGGAAATAGAAACCTGATCAGAAGAATCATACTCTGTCTCTTGCCTAGGCCTCTTATCAGGAGGGGGATGGGAGCCCCTGATCAAAGTAATTAGGTCTTTGGCCATTTTAAGCATCTGTGTTTTAGGCATGGAAGTCTGAGTAGGAGAATGCTGTACTTGCTTCTTTGTCTTTAGTCCTGCTTTAGTCTTTGAAGCTGAAGATGGCTTAACATATAGTTGTGTAGGTCTGAAGACACCCTCAGAAGCCGATGCCTGCTCAGTGGCTCCAGACCCATCTGAGGGAATGATTTCTGAGTGTCCAATACCTTGGGTTTCCAGAGGCCCAGTCGGCTCCACGTGAGAGTCGGAAGCGGCCTGTGGCTCTGAGGTAGCGGGCGCCAGGGGCTGCGAAAGCGCCTCACTGAGAACCGGCGACTGGCCTAGCAGAGGCTTCGTCTGTTTTGGACATTGGATGCTATCTTTTTCCTTGTCCTGCGTTTTTTGTAAACTCCGGTTGTCGGCTGATCCGATGGCATTATACAATTAAATCTTCGGCCAAAGTAATGGAATGCAAAATCGAACTGACGCTTGATAGTGCGTTGGTTAAATCTAGCACAAAACCGACAACTAGCAACATTATGATCAGGGCCTAGGCAAAGAATACAGAAATACAAAACTTTTTCTGACATCGGTCTGGAGCAAGAAAAAAGTTTCCCCAACTGGGTACTTAGCTTTAATGAAGACTTCGGTTCTGAAATTCGTATTTGAAAATCTCAGGAGTCGGCCGACCAGCACTCACTAACTGCTTTTGCTTCGGGCACCGCACGGCAAGAAAGACTGAAGAAAATGGCATCGGCTGCATCTTTTATACCCCTGGCGTACTGACGTCAGGGAAGAGACGACAGCAACTGACGCCGGACCTAGACATTGGAATTCTGGCCAACTGCGGGTAGCCTGCCAGCAGGATAACCCAAGAGTAATGACTGCAACAGTGAAACACGATGAACATCAGAGAGATTAGGTAATTAGCCAAGCTGAAAGGTTTGAAGCTGGGGATGTAGAATCTGGCTCTCCTGCCCAGACAGCAGGTGGGATGTAGAATCTGGCTCTCCTGCCAAGACAGAAGGTTAAGGGTCTGAGGCATGTGCCATGGGGCTAGCAGTCATACACTGTGCAAGAGGCGGTACCCGGTGTTGGTGTGGCCAGTCTGGTGCAATCAGCATCTTCCATGGTTTGTCCTGTTTGATCTTAAGTAGTACTTTGAAGAGGAGAGGCAGAGGAGGAAAGGCATAAGAGCATCCACTTTCCAAGCTTGTTTGTGGGGAGTCCTTGCGCAGAAGTTGTCCAATTGGTAGTTTTGGGGGGAGGCAAACAGGTCTATATCTGGGCTCCCCCATTTGTTTATCAACATGTTGAAAACCCTTTGTTCCAGTTTCCACTCGTGTGGGTCCATGAGATTTCTGCTTAGTTCATCTGCCAGTGTACTTCGCTTTCCTGACAGGAATTGAACCTGTTGATGCACTTGGTAGCTCAAGGCTGTGTTCCACAGAGCTATGGCTAGTCTGCAGAGGGGGTAAGAATGGGCTGTCAGAGTATTCTGTATAGCTAACATTTCTTTTTGATTGATATGCACGTGCATTTGACTTGGGTTCCATTTGCCCTGAATGCACTTCCCTCCCAGGTAAGCCCCCCCATGCATAGTTTGATGCGTCTGTTAGGGTTTGGGCTGCAGGGGTAGAGTGAATGGTAGTCCCTTGTTTTGGTGGCAGGCCTCTGCCCACCAAAGAGATTCTAGCCGTAGGCAAGGTATGATAGGAATCATTGCTTCTAGATCCTGAGAATGTTGACACCATAGGCTTTTTAAATACCATTGTAGTTTCCTCATATGCAGTCTTGCATATGGAATTAGTAGAATGCAGGAGGCCATTAACCCCAAGGCTTGCAGTATTTGCCTTGCAGATAGCAGGGTTTTTGTGGCCACTAGTTTGAAGTAAGTTGTCAAATGAATTTGTTTCTCTGGCGTGAGGAAAGCCATCTGGGAAGTTGTGTTCAAGCTTGCTCCCAGGAACATAATTTGTTGACAGGGTACCAGATGTGATTTATTTTCGTTTATGGTGTATCCCAGGCAAGTTAGCACCTTCTGTAAAAATGCCAGATGATTCATAAGTATGTCCTGGCTTTCTGCCTGAATTAGACAATTGTCCAGGTATGGGTATATTTGAATATTTCTTTGCCTGCAAAATGCAATGACTGGAGCTAGGCACTTTGTGAATACCCTGGGCGCAGTAGATAAGCCAAAGGGCAGTACAGAGAACTGATGGTGCATGTCACCTGCTTTGAAGCGTAGGTATCTTCTGCAAGATTCCCTGATTGGATGTGCAAGTATGCTTCCTTTAAATCCAGTGTTGCCAACCAGGCATCTTTGCCTAGCATAGGAAGCAACTGGTGAAGAGTTAGCATCTTGAATTTTGGAATCACCAAAAAAGGTGTTTAAGATAGGAAGGGTCCAGGATAGGACGGCATGAGTTGCCTTTTCTGGCTACCAGGAAGTCTCGAGTAGAAACCTTGTCCCCTTTCCTCTTCTGGTACAGTTTGAATAGCCCTTATGTGTGTGAGAGACAGAGAACTTGCTTTTGAGCCTCTGCCCACTGATTTGGGGGTAGATATGGCCAACCGTTTGGGGTTGGTAATGTGTGGAAGTGAAATCTGTATCCTTAGGAAACTATATTTAAAATCTATTTGTCCTGGGTAACGAGTTCCCAGTTTTTTGCCTGCAGAGCAATCTTTCCCCCTAAAGGAGCAGTCAGTTAAGAAGTGCTTGGAAGTTTTAAAGTTAAGTCACCGAGACAGTTTAACATAGGGGGGAGTCTTACTACTCACCGATTTGGAAGTGGGAGCCCCCCCCCCCCACTGCTTAGTCCTGTGTGTAACCTGGGACTGAAGCCTGGGTGTTCTGCTGGTTCTGAGCTTGGACTGAGAAGGCCTGGAAGAGGCAGGAAAGGACCAATTCTTGGAGGGCCAATACCTACTAAATCTTACTTGTAGGAAATCTTTAACAGTTTGCATAGATTTAGCTTTCCTCCATCTTTTTAAGAACAACTTCTGCTTTGTTGCCAAACAGGCAGTCCTGACTTAAGAGAGCATCAAAACCACACTGCAAAGTATGGTTTTCCAACTTGTTCAGCAGAATGCATTAAATCCTGTAAATCCTTATTTTCAGCAGTTAGGAATCAACATTATTTTCTGTTTAAGTAATCCAATAATATGCTGCTGATACTTCAACATATTAAACTGGCAATTTAAGGCCCTAATGACCAAGGTTGCAGAAGTGTATACCTTCTTACCCCATCTATTCAGCACCCTGGAGTCTCTATCAGAGGGGGTAAGATTTTTGGCAGTAGTAGCCTTAATGCCCTTGGGTCCCTGTGAAATGGTCTCAGGATCCGCAATAGGATTTTTAAAAAGGAACTTGTGATAGTAACAACCCTGTAATATCTACCAGGTTTTCTGGGAGCAGGAGGTAAAGAGTTAGGGGCCATGCTAGACTCCGAAAATGCATCAACAATGTCTAGTACAGGAGTGATAGCTAAAGGCCTGTGCTGGGGCAGGAGTAAGAAATCCCTAAGCCTCTTTTTAGAATCAGAGTAATCCTGGCTTTCCCAACGAAAATGCTCCCTAAGAGTATGCAAGGTTTAACCAAGCGAGAAATCATCTGGGCGGGGGGGGGGCAGAGGGAATGGAGTCCTCTGCATCAGAATCCTCATAGGGAGATAAGGGTAAATCCTGGTCATCAGAGGAAACAGAAATTTCAGAATCCTGGTCAGAAGTAACATAAGCAAATTCAGTCCTAGGTCTCAGAGGGGGAAGGTTGGCTTCCCCTGATTAAAGTAATAAGGTCTTCAGACATTCTTGTTTGTTTTTTAGGCATAGAGGCCTGACCACGCGGTCTGGGCGTCTGTTTTCTAGGCATGGTTCAAGATTTAGGCCTCGAAGAAGATGGCGTCTGTTTAATATGCATGTCAGTAGGCCTGAATACACCCTCAGAAGCCGGTGCCTGCACAGTGGCTCCGGATCCATCCAAGGTAGAGACATCTGCAGGTTCCACAGTTGAAGCATCTCGCGGCATACTGGACTCCGAATGGGTCTCAGTAGAGGCCTGCGAATCTGAAGTAGCGGGTATCAGCGGCTGCGAAAGCACCAGAGTACTGGCGAATGGCTTAGGAGAAGTGTCGCCGGCAGCTTTGGACCTAGGCGGCCTGTCTCTGTCTTTCGAGTTTTTTTTTGGAATGTCGGTAGTCGGATGGCTAACCAAAGACATATGAATAATTGAACAGAGTACCAAAATATTTAGAAGCATAAATATACTGACTAACAGTATGTTGCTTAAATAAGGCACAAAGCCGACAGTGAGGTACATTGTGGTCAGCGCCTAGGCAAGGAATACAGTACGAATGAAAATCTTTATGAGTTATTTGCTTTCCACAAGAAATACAATTATTGACTTTTACTGACATCGGTTTAGAGCAAGAAAAAGGTTTCCCTAACGAGGTACTTAGCTTTAGTTGAAGACTTCAGTTCTGAAACTCAAAAATGAAAATTTCAGGAGTCAGCCGACCGGCACTTGCGAACGGCTTCTGCTTCGGGCACCGCACGGCAAGAAAGACTGATGTAATGGCATCGGCTGAATGTTTTATACCCCCGACTACCTGACATCACGGAAGATGAGACAGCAACCGACGCAGGACCCAAGACTTTGATAATCAGGCCGACTGAGGGCTACTGCAAGCAGATAACCTGAAGACTGCAGCAGTGAAACACTAAGAACATCTGGGACTATATAAAACTACAGTTGGTTATCAGCAATAAAGACTGTACCTCATACAATCATGAATCACTGCAAATTTCTCAGAATATACATCACAACTCTCAGCAACAAAATGCAGTTATAGTTACTGATTTTATGTGTAGAGAGACCCATTCAGATTAAGTGAAGATACAAAGCACTTCACTGCATACTAGTCGAAACTGTGGTGTGAGGGGGTTGACTTGTCTAAACATGGGCTACACTCTTGGCTAGGCTTATAAGGGCCTCGGGGCCAATAGCCTAGTAACTTCCTATGATCCTCCACTCGGGCATCAAAGAGCTAACACAACTTGACTTTGAGAGACCGTCACCACAGCCCTGGATGAAGGAAAGTCCGTACATACAGTTTACCTTGACTTGCCCAAGGCCTTTGACATAGCCCCCCCAGCTGGGCATCATTGAAAACCTAATACAACTTGGCGTAAATCCCCTCTCTCATCAGGTGGGTGGCCAACTGGCTCACAGACAGGACCCTCAGTCAAAACAAGCACCTCCGACAGCATACCTGTCACTAGTCGAGTTCACAAGAGAACTGGTCCTGGGACCCCTACAGGACGTCCAGGCAAAGACAAAAGGCCTGTGGCTGACCACGTTTTTGAGGACAACTGTAAGTTAGGTGCTGTCACTGACTCCCCAAATGATGTTAACATACTGCAAGAGGGTTTCACAGCAACTAAAGACTGCTGCCAAAGTCATGGCCCTAAGCTAAATGCAAAAAAAAATGTATCACACCATTCGGCAAAAACACAACCCCTACTGATTACCCTGTGGTGAGAGACCTGGGCACTCAGGTTGATAAAAACCTCACATTCAACCATCAGATAGCGACAGTGGTCAGACAAGCCTTTTACTTGGTTCATCTCATAAGTAAAGGGATTGCATCCAGAAAACAAAGGAGGTCATTACCTCTCTATAATCCTCCCTCATTAAACCAATGATTGAGTACCTCTCCAAACATCTGCATCAACTGGCAAGGCCACTGATATACCTCACAAAGAAAATCCATGGCCTCCAACACCTGTCCTATGCAGACAGGCTCAAAACAGTATCACTCTATTTGGAATCGTACAGATTGCCTTGTAGGCGAGACACAGATAACCCCTGACCAATCTCAGACCCTGCCCTACTAAAGATGTTCCACATCCACACTACCCGCTCAAAAGGCCTGACTCTAATACGAGACATCAACAAAACTTGCTGGAGAGAGACAGGGAGAGAGAGAGAGAGAGAGAGAGAGGAGTTTGTCTCCCAGACGCTGTCCAGTCTCTGGAATAGACTTCCCATACACATCAAACAGAGCACCTCACTGACCCTCTTCAAGCGCAACCTTGATGATTGAATGGGAAACCACAAATTAGTCCTAGGGGTTCCATCTGTGTCCCTCACTGCCATGGGTGACAGGTGCTGACTGAGGGGATACACTCTTGGCCTGGCTTGTAAGGGCCCCAGGCCCACTAGCCTAGTAACCTCCTATGATCTTTTTTTTAGTCTCTATATATTTCATATGCCAATCTTCTCTCTTTTCCAAACATTATTTTATTAGAAGTGTGAAAATTATAAACATACTATTAAAACGTACATTTTCATACTTTTACAGAACTCTTTTTTTTTTTTTTTGTTAAAAAAAAAAAGTGTCCAATTTACTGCAAGCTTCCCTAGCCCGCAGAAACTTCCAATCGGCGAACAAAATTCAAGGAGAGGGATGAAAACTCGTTTCACAAAGGAAGTTACAAGGCTTTTCATGTCACAATATTTTGACCTGCAATGTCATGCAGCCATAAGTTTAAATAATTCTTACATATAGACTCCTGAAGGAAGATCTATGCCTTACCTTCAGTGCCATTGGGGACCCAGTGGTCCAGGATCTTGTGTGTCCCCCAAAATGAATAGTTCAATAAATACCCAAAAAAGAAATCCAATACTTTGCCAGCAGATAAACAAAACAATGTGGACTGGACAGGTTTGTTACACAGCACCTCTCAGCGCATTCCAAATTACACAGTGCGATACAGTATCTTTAGACAGCAACTGGATGGATATTCAGAAATTCACCCCTGGTTTTACTGGCCTGGCACTGCTCGGATGTGAAGGCTCAGTATCACAGTGAACACTGACAGGGCATAAATGGTTGTAAGACTCAAGTGTCTTGTCTTTCCTATGAACCCATTCTGTTTGCTTACTTTTCTGAAAGGTCAACTTAAATCTGTCCAGCCAGATGTCTCAGACATGTTCACAGCCCCTCTGCATATAAATAAATCAAACCATCTGCATACCTATAGCTAAAAATGTACTTTTAATCTTAATAAAGATCAGATTGGCAAAAGACAGAGCAAAGAAAATGAAAGACTCAGAAAAATATCAAGTAAATTGTTCTGCACAGCAAATTAGTGAAGGTTCTGTCAAAAGGAAATATAGTGCTATAATGCTATTTTCACGTTTAAATGATGCACAGGCAACTTTTCATCTGTCCACTTTTTATCCTTGCTCGAATTGGAAAAAAAAAAAAAAAAAAAAAAAAAAAAAAGAAAATTACACACACACAAATGTCCCCACATTTTTTTAGTCATTGTAAGATCAGATTTATTTGTCCTTAAAAACTTAACACTGAATTTAATGTTGAAAGTTTAATTATAGATTTTTTTAAAAAAAATCATTATTAGTACAGTATGTTGTCACACTCATTCTCACATTTTAGATCAAACACAGAATATGGATTTAGTTCATTTCATGTGAATCGGGAGCAAAAAGTATAAAACTATCACTGCTAATTACGGACATTCGTTTTTAGTCCTGAAACGCTCACAAACAATAGTAAATACAACTTTCTAGACTAACCGTAAAATGGCATGTTTCAATTCATGCAATCCTGGAATAAAAATCGAACTCCTAAATAAAACTAAGTTTATAGTCCTTTAATTCATGATGAGAATTATTCTAGGCTAATGGTCTGTGAGAACCTGCAGAAGCCTAGCGATGCATTCCCAATTAGTATCTAGCCCTAGTATTTTTAAGTACGATTTCCCCACAGCCCTTTGCCGTCAAGCTGGCACCTCTGCATTTCGTAAAAATCTACCACCAATCATTAGCGGTCCGAAGTTCCGCTGTGGCGACCCCTTACCGGGAAAAAGCCAAAAGACAAACATTCACCCACAGCCCTTTGTATTAAGTGTGAATAACCCATGAACAGGCAGACATTTACAGATCACCCCTTATCCATAAGGGACAGAGGAGCCAATCCAGGAGTAATTTGCAGTGTCCCATCCAAATTACACTTGAATAGAATAATAAAAGACACACTTGCTTTACACGGAGAGGAAGACTATTCCACAAGTACCTTTGTGCATGCAGGCTGATCATTCAAAGAAAAGACTATTATCTTTCTAAAGAAATCAGCAGTTCAGCACACGTCATATCAAGATGTAATTTTCTGGTGTGACTGGCAGAAACGCAGCTAGTCTGATGCAAGTAGAAATGTTGGGGCCGAGCTAGAACAGTTTAAAACAGGCAAGATGGAGGTCAACATGGTAACGTGTATGAACAGTTTATTCTGGTCCCCCAAGATTTATAATTGTTATGGCCAAATGGGAGATAGCTCCCTAAACCAAACTGGTGGTCAGTTCCAACGACTACATTTTAAAGGAGTTGAATGAATAATGAACCAGAAAATTGCATCTTGGTGTGAAGTGCGCTGAGCTGTTGGAGAAATTATGTGAGTGCTGCATATGTGAGTGCTGCATAACTACTATCAGTAGTCATGATGCTAGTAGATTATCTAACAGAGCAAGAAAGTACTTGGCTGGGGCAGCAGCTGGCTTTGTAGGCAGCATGGCATGAACAAATTATGCAGTCTACAAAGGTCTAAAGAATTTGGATAAACTGAGTAAATAATGGAAAAGTGCAGGAGTAAACTTCTGGAGTGGAGGATCTTTCAATACCACTGATCAGAGGTTTCCATGTGTGTATTATTTGGGAGACTGATGTTAAAATGTTAAAGCTTCTCTACAAACTACTATGACAAGTATTTCTTGTTACACCAATGGAATTGTTTTTATTACTGTTCTGATATCACGATGTTAAGTTTAATAACAATAAAATTAAAAGTGAGGTTTGCGACTTGGTGACCGAATATAAAAATTAAAGCATCTACGTAGGTAGATGCTGAAAGTAGTCTTGACAGTGTCAAACATGTGGCTTCAGGTTTGTCTGAACAAGAACCCATTAACAGGAATGCAAGGAACATTTGCTGTGGAAGTTACCCTCCATCAGCTGTGACTCCCCACTAATAAGACATTGTATACAAGGGAACCGGAAACAGGTGAAATTGGCAAGCTGCCATAAAGTCAGCAGGACACCATTTTACTATGCAATAGAGACACATTGTAAAATTAGCCATCATTTACTTGTGTCCAGACAAAAATGGCACATCTTGAAGACTGCTTGGTGAGCTTACTTACTGACATACGATTACCAGGAAAAGTCCAACCGAGTAGAATCCCATTTTCAGAGGCCTGGGGAGAAAAGCTCCACATTATTACAAAACATTTTAAGAATAGTAATTCTACGATCTTCACAACTGTAGTTTAAATAATTATAACATATTAGACGTAAATTAGTCTAATACGAACAGGAACTGCAATATGAAGAGAGGGAAAAACAAGCTTATGATACACTTGGAAAGTCATGGAAGAAAATTAGATAGTAGTAAGTGAAGAAGGGAGAGTAAGGAGGTACAAGGAATGAAAATGTACTAGTTCACATTTAGGGATATAGTTTAT
This sequence comes from Protopterus annectens, assembly GCF_019279795.1. Taxonomy (NCBI): domain Eukaryota; kingdom Metazoa; phylum Chordata; order Ceratodontiformes; family Protopteridae; genus Protopterus; species Protopterus annectens. The sequence continues at coordinate 857,908,504 of NC_056748.1, read as the reverse complement.
CCTGGTTTACAGCAAGAATAGAGACAGATTTTAGCAAGGAAGACTTTCAGAGTGGTTTTGAAAGATGGGAGGGAGGATTTAGACCTGATGGCTACAGGTAAGGAGTTCCAAGCCTAGGCAGCCTTGTACAAGTACAGACAATGCCCAGCAGATTTGTTAGGTTTGTAGACACAGCTTTTGGTCAATGGATCTCAATGACCACCCGAGAACACAGTTATCTAGAAGGCTTCTTTTTTTTTTTTTTTTTTAGTGCTCGACAGTAAAGAAAGACCACCAAGCGTCCTTGAGCCAACAAAGTACCTGCAACCACTACCAAAGAGGGTAAAACGACAACCAATTCAGGACTAAAAACAGTTCCTGTGCCCACACAAGAACAAATACTGCAACGAGAAATCCGTAAATATTTCACGTAAGCACTTTCGTCCCACTCAATGTTAAGATTTCTTCAGAACAAATTTATCAATAAAACAGTTTAAAACGGGTGTTAAATTAACCAATTAACCCTGTTTAACAAGAACAAAATTAGTCTACTCATTCAGAAAGCATTTTTAAAAACACAACATCCCAAAAAGTGTATTCAAATATTCACAACTCTTTAAACAATTACAAAAACACAAAATTTGTTGTCATCTTATTAAATTTTTTTTCTCAAAAAGATCTTATAATTCAAAAATAGCTCCCTTTTCTTGATTTCAAGTTCCTACCAGCCACCCCTAGGGTTTTTAGGAATAATATACAAGATGCCAAACTTAAACTTAGTAAAACTCTGGCAAACCAAACGGTGCTTACTGCACTGTCTGAATTTCCAGCTATTGCATACAAGTGCTCATAAATTATCCATTTTCCTAATATAAAAAAAGCTATATTTGGAACAAAGTACAATTTAAACTATTCCTCTTGTATTACAATTGCCATTCTTCAGCATAACTTCAAAGGGAATACTTTGTAAAGAAATACTAGATGTCTCCAATATAAAAAGGACATTGTTTACAACTTCTGCATCTAACAGCAACCCTAGCATTCAATTGAATGCTTAGTTTCAAGTGTTCAAAGAAATGTTTTAAAATTTTTTCCCTGGCTGTAATCTTTTTCATCTCTTAAAAGCTTTTTTTTGTTTCTGTTGCAGGTTCACCTTAACATGTTGTTCAACTCTAGTAACAAAAAAAAAAAAAAAAAAAAACACGTTTTCATATTTGTTAACATTAAACTCAAACAATAAATCTCTTAAAATTTCTTTATTAAGCAATGTAAGTTCACCTAATAATCTGTCTATGTTACGGTTATTAAGCTTAATGATAAACTGTACCAATTTCAAGACCATGTCGGTCAAACATGTCCAAAATTATCTTGATGTAACCCTTTATAAGAACCTAATTAACAAAGGATATGCTTCAAAAAGTTATAGAAAATCTACCTTCTCTAACTGTCGCTTAGACTTTAAGAGTAATCACCCCCAATATATAAAGGGCAGCTAGTTCAAGCTGCTGCGTTCAACTCTACCCAACTTAAAATTAGAAGTGGATAACATTTCAAGGATGTTTTTGGATAGAGGTTACCCCATATACTAATTCAAAACACGGTAGATGAAGTTACAAATGGCTGGGGAACAAGATGGCTTAGTGGTTAAGGTCTTAGTCTCCCATGCAAGATTGGACCCTGACCTCCGACGAATGCCTGTTTGGAGTTTGCATATTCTCCCTGTGTCACCATGAGGTTTCTCCCATGCCTGAAAAACATGCTGTTTCCATCTCAAACTCACCAATGAATGGAGTTGTGGGCAGCAGCACAGACTCTACATGGGGCCCTCTAGGGGCAGAGTTGTACAGACCAACCGCTTTGGGCATCTACTGTGGTGCACAGTATCCTCAGGATAGGAGAACACTGATCACAGACTGAGCGCTGTGGCAGGGCTAGCCACTCAACTGTGTAAAATATGGCTCTAGATGATTTGGTCATCTTGACTAATGTCGCCAAAATGGGCATGGGTAGTTACCGGTGATTAGTGGGTTGAGGACCCGGGCCTACTCTGACCCACACCAGGGACCCTTGGCTAATGGGTGGGAGGGGTATATGTGCCCCTATTGGCCAGTGTGTACCCGCCATAAAAATCCTGGGTCAATAAGCTATAGGCTGGCCGGTGTTTAGTTGCCCAGCCTGGGTTACCTGGGATAACCTTGTTGAGAGAAAGCTGGACGTAAAACCTCCCAACCAATCTGCCAAACATAACTGAGAATTGCTACACTTAATGTAGGTTCACTGACGGGACGCAGCTTGGAAGTGAATGACATGATGATACAGAGGAGGCTGGACATCCTATGTATCCAAGAGACAAGATAGGAAGGGCAGTGTAGCAAAGCCACTTGGTTTGGGACCCAGTCTACTACTCAGGTGGAGGGCAGGCTAGAAATGGTGTAGGAATTGTGGTGAGAGGTTTCAGAAGGCAGTAAGGGATATCCTCAGAATTAATGACAGACTCATGGCAGTCATACTCCAGTGTAATGATAGGGCAGTATTCATAATCTCAACCTATGCCCCACAGCAGAGTTGTTATAGTGAGGAAGAGTGCATTCAGACAGCAGTTGCAGGACCTACTACATAAAGCAGGACAACATGAATTGGTGTGGACAACAGGTGACTTGAATGCACATATCGGGACAGACAGAACTAGTTAGGAGGACTGCCTGGGTCCACCTGGGTAGAGCAACAGGAATAAAGAAGGAGAAGCCATTCTAGACTTTGTCTGGCAAACGGCTTGACAGTAGCCAACACATGGTTCAGAAAGAGAGAGAATCACAAAATCACATACAAGAGTAAACATGAAACTCAGGTAGACTTCCTCCAAGTAAGGAAAAGGCACTGGGGTAGAATCCATGATTGCAAAGTCACCCCAGTGAAGCAGTCAGCCCACAGCATAAACCACTAGTTGCCACAATCAGCTGCAAGCAGTGGTCATGGAAGGCTCTAAGGTCAACATAGACCAGGCTGAAGACCTAGAAGTTGACTGGAGAGAAAGTACAACAGTTCAAAAAAATTACTCTGGGCTCTAGCACCCCAAAAAGAGAAGGAAATAAGGAGTTGAAGAATGACGGCACCTAAAAACAGCATGCGTTAAGGACTACAGAAAAGATATGTGGCCGGGCATGGAAATAAGGTACACAAGGAAAGCTGGTAGTGGAATGCAGACGTCCAGAAAAGTCATCAAAAGAAAGAGTGCAGGAAGAAGTGGGAGATAGAAAAGACTGACCAGGCTAGGAAGGACTACTGGTTGGCTAGGAAGGACTACTGGTTGGCTAGGAAGGAAGTTGCAACAGCAAAGAATAGGGCATCAGAGGCACTGTACCATCTTCTGGAAAGTGACTCAGTAAGGGGCACAAAGAAACTACATCAGGGTGCAAGGCAAAGACAAAGATAGTTAGACACCCTTCATAAGGGATGCCAGCAACAACTTGCTCACCAGTCCTGGGGACATCAAAGACAGATGGAAGGAGCATTTCCAGCAGCTTCTGAATGAAGAAAACCCCACAAAGGCTATACTGCCTGTTGATGAACATTAAGGACATTTTTGGATAGAGGTTACCCCCTATTCTAATTCAAAACACGGTAGATGAAATTACAAGGGCTGAGGGACAAGATTTAAACCTTTATTATTTAACAACAATTTATCAACAAACTTAATAAAACACAAGGGACTTCTAACTCAACAAGCAGCATGGTGGAAACCTTTGGTCATGGTTCTAAGGAAATTATCAGGAAAAATTGGGCCATTTTCAAGACTACACCAGAGCGGATTTAAATTTTAGGTGAGACACCACAATGTGTGTACAAGGAGAAGGATTTTAAAATTTTCTTTGAACACTTGAAACTAAACATTCAGTTGAACGCTACGGGTAGTGTTGAGATGAGGAAGTTGTAAACAATGTCCTTTTATCTTAGAGACAGGTAGTATTTCTTTACAAAACATTCCCTTAATAGTTTCATTGCAATTTGCTCCAAATGCAGCTTTTTTTTTTTTTTATATTGGGAAAACGGAAAGACAAATAAGAGAATTTACGAGCACTTGTATGCAATAGCTAAGGAAAACTCACACTAAGCACAGTCTGGATTGCCAGGGTTTTACCAAGCTTAAGTTTGGCATCTTGGCCAGTATTCCGAAAACCCTAAGGTTGGCTGGTGGGAACTTGAAATCGAGAAAAGGGAGCTACTGTGGCAAAACGTTGATTACCACTAACCCACCAGGACTCTATGAAAATATTTTAATCTTACCCATGCTGAAGGTTAAGGCACAAGAACTAGAGAGACATTTTTTTTTATTGGTTAAAATAGGTAAAGATCTTTAGCCCTATCATTTTAGACTTGTGATTTCTTGAATGAATATATACACATACAAATAAGAATTTTTTTTTAAATAAGATGGTAACGAGTTTGTATTAACTTTTGTGCATTTATAATTACTCGTTTAAAAAGTCGTGAATATCTGAATACACTTTTAGGAATGTTGTGTTTTCAAAAATGCTTTCTGAATGGGTAGACTAATTGGATAACTTTGATCTTATTAAACAGGGTTAATTTAACACCAGTAATATTTAAACTGTGTTTTACTGATGGTGAATTTGTTCTGAAGAAATCCTGACAATGAGTGGGCCAAAAGCACTTAATGAATTAAATATTTACGGATTACTCAAGACGGTCATGTTACTGCTAAAAGAAGGGTAGCGATACTTTAAGTGCAGCAAACGCTCATAAACATTAGTACCTCCGTAGATCAAGTGCTAAAGGCCCTATCCAAGGCAAAGAACACAGCTTCCATGGGACCGGATAGTATCCCAGTCTGTATTCTGTACCACCTCCAGCAAGAACTGGCTTCACCACTGAGCACCCTATTCAACCACAGTCTAAGTACAGGCTTCATTCCAGCAGAGTGGAGAACTGCCATTGTCATCAGCCTGCACAAAGGTGGTGCCACTACTGACCCTGCAAACTATTGCCCCATTAGCTTGATTAAGTCTGATCTGTAAAGCCATGGAACATATGGATCTCATTAACAAGGACATAGGCACTTGACCCCACCTAGTTCGGATTCGTCAAGGGCAGATCTTGCATACTGAACCTGGTTGACTACTTTGAGATGGTCATCAAGCCCCATGGGTGAAGGAAAGTCAGTGCATACAGCTTACCTTAACTTGGCCAAGGCCTCTGACAAAATCCCCCACGCGGGCATCATTGAAAAGCTAACAACTTGGTGTAAATCCCCATCTCATTAGGTGGGTGGCCAACTGGCTCAGTGACAGGATGCTCAAAGTCAAAATAGGCACTTCCACCTCCGACAGCAGACTTGTTGTTACTAGTAGAGTTTCCTACGGATCTTTCCTGGGACCCCAACTGCTTGGCATCTACTTCTCAGAGGTCCAGGCAAAGACAAAAGGTTTGTGGCTGACCAAGTTTGCGGATGACTACTGACTCCTCAAATTATGTTAACATACTGCAAGAGGGTCTCAAGCAACTAATGACTACTGCCAAAGTCATGGCCTCAAGGTAAAAGCAAAAAAATCACACCATTCAGAAAAAACACAGCCCCTACTGACTACCATATCAATTGCAACCACCTAAGCACACAACCTGTGGTCAGAGACCTGGGCATGCAGGTTGATAACCTCACATTCGACCATCATATAGCGGCAGTGGTCAGAAAAGCCTTTTACTTGGTTCATCTCATAACTAAAGAGATTGCATCCAGAAAAAAAGCATTACCTCTCTAGACTCTTCTCTCATTAGACCAATAATGGAGTATAAAGCCCCGTTTGGTATGTACCTCTCCAAACATCTGCACCAACTGGAAAGGCCACTGAAATATCTCACAGAGAGACTCCATGGCCTTCAACACTTGCCCTATGTGGACAGGCTCAAATCACTGTGACTATTCAATATCATACAGATCCTACTGGACATGCTTTAGGAGTTATATTTACAGATATGGAGCATTACCTGCTCGAAAGGCCTGAATCTAATATGACACATCAACAAAATCTGCTGGAGAGACAGGTCTCCCAGAGGCTGCCTAGTCTCTGGAAGAGACTTCCCATACATGTCAAACAGAGCACCTCACTGACCCTCTTCAAGCGTAACCCTGATGAGTGGATGGGAAAACACAAATCTGTCCCAGGGGTTCCAGCTGTGTCCCTCATTGACAGGAGCGACAGGTGCTGACTAAGGTTTCTTTTTGGGGATAAACTACTGGCTAGGCTTGAAAGGGCCCCACGGCCATTAGCCTAGTAACCGTCTATGACATGCACAATACAATCTTGTGATTTTAAATGGTGCCAAACATGGTTAAGACTAGAGATTTAATGAAAAAAGGACAACCGACTGGATTCAGCAATAATCAGCAAATTTACACAAGTTAAAGAAAGCAGCAAAACTGTATCATTAACTTAAATACTGCTGTGAAAATCTAGTTATGATAATTAACAGAAAAAAGCGGACACCATGAGCCAAAAGACACCCAAGAACGTAGTTTTTTTAATGACCCAATTTAAACTGTGCAATAAATTTCTAATCAGGTCTGTGTATGCAGCTGAATGTTCAGACAGGTCGTCATCACTATGCTCATCATGATTTCTCTAAACTTATTGTTTGGGATTTTTTTTTTAAGTCTAGGCTCCATGCTCCCTTACTAATATAATCACAACATTGTTATTTTAAGTAGGGCTTTCCACTGGTATTCTTCAAGGACCACAGCACATGATGAAGACTTTACTAGCATAAGTATCTATATTTTGCAAAAGTCATTAACAGCACCCCATATTAGGACACCATAAAGAGGGGCACACCTTAAACTTTTTTTTTTTTCAAATCATAAAAGAAATGTGGATAAAGTTGTACTTCTGAAAGAAAGGAATGTATAAGTAGTACTCATGGACTATATTTACACTTAATAACCAATGTTTTCTTTTGTGAAACTGCCTGAAAATACTACAATTCTCATCACAGCCAAAAGACCTCCTCCATATTCTTGGAAGACCTCAGAGAGAACAAGAAGCGTGCCACAAGGATTGTTAGTTCTTCCAAAACATTCAGGTTTTAGTGAGTATGTTGTGGAAAAGGCCAAAATACTGTGCTGCTCACTAAATACCTCATTGAAGAGACTGTCCTTACTCCTACAATCTCATGTTCAATGAGTAACTACTAGATTTTGCTGTTGGGTGGTTAAGTGGACACCAATAGCTAATTATTAAACTTTAAGGAACATGCTATCAAATTTGGCTGCCCATGAATAAAATATATGCAGCAGTATAGCAAAATGTTGCTGCAAACAGGCACCACAGAACAGAAATATTTTTACGAAAAACTAATTATCAAATCAAAGTATTTTTTCTGCAGGGGTAGATCAGTCTGCTATACACTAGTGACTAAAATGATAACTAGTGCACAACTACCTAACTTTTCCCAAATCAAAAAACTGTCCTTTCCCCATGATGGCGCACACTACAATTTAAGTAGCAAGGGGATGTACGGCCTGCAAGAGAAATTGCTCTCCCTGCAAAAACACCCCTCCCATTTTATTTAGTTCTAAATGTCGTTCATATTTGGACACTTTTGATCATCTGTGGTCACAAATGAAGTTGACTGCAGTACAGTCCAATACATTTTCAGGTAGTCTTCTCTCTCACTCACACTCTCTCTCTCACCAAAAAGCCAAAAACTAAAAAGCAAATTTTGACATCCTTACTTCCCCCATACAGTACTTGTGTACCTGCATCACTTTTGGGCTAAAATTATTTTATTTGCAGCTCCCAAAAAAAGCAAAATGAGTACAACCACGCAAACAAATTTCCCCCTAAAAATGCCAGGGCCCAAAATTCTCCAGTAGGGCCAGTTTAGCACAAACAATCCTATTTGGCACTGCAGGTGCTGATTCAACACAAAGAAAAAAAGGCACCGATAGGAGAAATAGTCTTCAGTTGCCTTTCAGTATGGCATCCAAGTGGACCTTTGCACCCAAACATGTAGGTAATATGAATGAATACTGCGGAGATGCAATTAATAGATACTATCTGCACTGCACACTTCAAGAATGTGGGTATATCACGAGTCTTCATCATAATTAAGCAGGTCATGAAACTGCTCTTTTCAATTTCTTCAACTCATTAAATTTTCAGAAGTTAATGAAGTGGGATCCACACAATGGTAGAACACTAATTAGCTTGCTCATAGTGCAGAAGGCAGGAACTAAAATACTTCACTTCTCCGCAGTATAAAGCATGACTGAACTCCTCTGTAGCAGCAACTAACTTGCAACAGCAAAGGCTTGCTTTCATAAACCAAGAAATGCCAAAAATAGCACCGATACATTAACCTAAATCAAATGCCCAAGCAAACCGTTTATTACACAGTCATGTGCTGTATTCAGTATTCTTAAATAATAATAAAAAAAAAAAATCGTCCAAAGACTACAAATTTTAATGAAACAGTCCAGCTATAAAAAAAAAAAAAAAAAAAAAAAAAAAAAAGAGGGGGGGGGGTGGTTTGACATGAACAAACAGTACCAATGGGAAGAGATAGTGGATTGAAGTTTGTGAATGAGTAGCAGCAAGAGATAAATGGAAAACGAAACGCCAGAAGTCTAAACCTCAAAATGCATGCACTCGAGGCACTCCTCAGCATGGAAAACATAGATATCTGTGCAGTAACAGAAACCTGGTTTAAGCCTCCAGAGAGCACCCCAGGACTACCAGGCTACAACTCATACCATACTTTTCAGCCACAGAACCCGGGCTGAAACACAGAGGGCGGGGGTGTATCCATATTCATCAAGGATACCCACACCTCCAGGTTAGTGGCACACACAATGCCTCAGAGATCATCCATGTGCAACTAACGGGCAAACCTGCAATTCAAATTGTAGCTTGCCACAGATCACTCACCATGACCCAGGACCCGCATTTCACATTTCTGGAGACACTGGAAAATATGAAGGTTCTACCAAACGCCCTAATATTGGGCGATTTCAGTTACCCAAACATTAACTGGGAGAACTACTTAAATACTAACTTCCCTTGCCCAACGCTTCCTAGAATTTATAAACTCGAACACCCTGGATCAACTAGTCAGCACCCCCACCAGAGGTGACAACATATTGGACCTGGTCATCACCAACATGGGCGACCGGTGTTCTACACTGGAGGTCAACCTCTCGCTGGTTAGATCAGACCATAGACTAATCACTCTGGATATCCACATTCCACCCCCAATCAAGGAAACCATGAAAAACTTTTCAAAAGCAAACTTCACGTTACTTAAGACCGAGGTAGAATGGTTCGCAGCCCCCATGTTAAAGGACAACGCTGTCCAATCTGCTGAATTCCTTACAAAGGCACTCTATGAGCACCTGCAAGAATACATGGATCGTGCTATCCCAAGCAAAACCAAGACTCACTCCTCAAAGAAAAGGAAACCAATGGTTAAAACAGCCCTATCCAAAGCCAAACATACAGCTTCAATGGGACCGAACGGTGTCCCAGGCTGTGTCTTACACAAGCTCCAAAATGAACTAACCCTTCACTTAAACACACTGTTCAAACTCAGCATCTCTACAGGCTACATACTCAAGAGAGCCGCACAGCTACAGTTACCCCGCTCCACAAAGGTGGAGCCACAACAGACCCCGGGAATTATCGCCATATAAGCCTGACTAGCCTGGTCTGCAAGGCTATGGAGCGCATCATCATGGAACTCATTAACATAGACATTGGGAACCTCCAAACATTGGACCCTACCCAGTTTGGCTTTGTTAAGGGCAGATCATTCCTCCTAAATCTGGTGGACTTCTTTGAGACAGTTACCAAGGCTTTAGACGAGGGAAAGGAGGTCCACACAACCTACCTAGACCTCGCAAAGGCTTTCGACACCATTCCCCATTCTGGCATTATAGACAAGCTCACCAGCCTGAACATAAACCTCTACGTCACGAGATGGGTTGCCAATTGGCTCACGGATAGAACCCACTCGGTGAGAGTGGCAGACTCTAGGTCCAACTCTAAACTGGTTACAAGTGGCACCCCCCAGGGCTCAGTCCTGGGACCCCTCCTGTTCGGTATATTATACTTCTCAGAGGTACAGGCAAGCACAGGAGGATCATGGCTGACCAAGTTCGCAGACGACTGCAAACTTGGGGTCGTAAGTGACTCTCCGGCTGATACAGACATTCTCCAGAAGGGTCTCACTGAGACGGATACCTGGTGTCAAAATCATGGCCTCAAGCTAAATGCCAAAAAGTGCATAGTCATCCCCTTTGGAAAAAAAGTACCCACGAACTACCACATACGTGGTAGTCCCCTAAATACAGAAAACATAAGGGATCTGGGGACCCAAGTACATAGTAATCTCGTCTTTGATAATCATACTGCCAAGGTGGTTAAAAAATCCTTCTATGTGGCCCACCTAATCACAAAAGGGTTAGCATCTAGAACAAGAGAGGTTATTTTGCCCCACTACTCATCACTCATCAGACCCATCATACAGTACAACACCCCATTTGGGATGCACCATACAAGACACCTGCAACAGCTGGAAAGACCACAGAAGTACCTCACCAAGAGGATTACTGGCCTCAAACAGATGTTCTATGCAGAAACTCCAGCTGTACTCGGTTGCATACCGCTTACTCAGAGGTGATCTCTGCCTGACATACAAGGCCCATGTCCAACCCAGAATTGATGGACATGCTAAACATAAAATAAAAACAAATCCCCAACAGCCACACGCTCTAGGGATCTAAACCTCACCACAATGATAAATATGACGTGCTGGCGGGATAGATTCCTGTCCCAGAGGCTCCCCATGCTTTGGAACAGGACTCCAATCTACATTAGGCAGAGCCCCTCACTAACACTCTTCAAGAGAAACCTTGAAGAGTGGATGGGAAACAGAAAATTTACCCAAGGGATCACTGCAGTGGCTCTGCTGGACAGAGGCACAGGGAATCTAAGGGGGTGGCGAAAGCCAACACATTCTGGCTAGGTTTATAGATGACCTCGGGCAGATAGCCAAGTACTTACCCATGAAAGGAAAGATCACAGGATTCAAACAGCTGCAACATACAAAAAGACACAACAGACCCAATACCAAGTCACCATAACACAATGGCATCCAAGCTACAGGAACTGCGTCACTATGAGAGTAAGCTGGCATCCAGGCTATAAGAACTCAAACTATACTGTGCTGTCATCATTATACTGTTTTCACAATGTCTACTTTTGATGTTTTCTATTTTTTAAAGGGGAGAGGAACTACTGTCCAAAGCCCCCCAACACTTTTTGTTGTACTCTTACAATGGAGGCTGAAGAGTTAAGAGGGCTATAGTCCCCTACCCCCCTTTACAAAAATCATAACCAAATGTCACTATTATAACAACAATCAAATTCATGTAGCAACATGAATGAAAGTTTAGTTACACCCAACATTTCTATTTACTTATTTTCTGGCAGTCGACAGAATAAATGCCTTCTTTACAGATGCAAACATTTATACAAACAGCACATAAAACATAACTGCATGACAAGGTCCCAGACAAAGAAATACAGAAATAAGCTACATGCCAAGTTGTTGACCCCCCCCCACAATTCTTGAATGCACCCCCCCCAAATTCTTGAATGCACCATTTTTCAATGCACATCCTTCTCAGAAATCTGCACCCCCTCTCCTGGAAGGTAATTTCACAAAGCTCCCACTCTGTATAAAAACATCACTGTTAAGTAGCCATCCGCCCAACAGTGACCCGCATTCCAAGGAACATGCTGTTTGTTGTATAATCCCTGAGCAATTCTATTTTCAGGGAACAGCTGAACATATAAAGTGCTCTTGTTGTTGGTTATGTGCATCAACTGGGAATAACTCACCTGCATAATGTGTGTCTCGTTCAGAAGTTATGCCAGCTCACAAATTACTGCAGAGAAGGAAAAAAGTGATGTGCTTTTAGTATTACAGCCCCCTCCCAGCAAACACACTTCAGGTTTTAGGTTTAGGGGAAACTTGGTAGTTGAAGGCATATTTAAAGGCCCCCACCATATCTCTGGCTTGTTATCAAACTTTAAGCATGAGCAGGACACTTCCAGAAGTGAAACAAGCAACTATGTTGCTTCCATATAGTGTTAACTTGATCACTGCAAGTAACCACTGTGAAGTGCTTTTCTGGAGAGCAACCATTAATAGTACATTGCAAGGCCACTTGACAAGCCTCAGACAATGTAGGAGGGGTCTTGTGCACTAAACACAATTCTTCTTCACAGTGAATTTTCCTCCCCACCAAATACAAAATTAGACACTTCTCACCTTCTGCATATTTCTACTAATCATTTTTTTCAGATAGGTATGAGGCAATAAACATTTGCAGCAACTAAAATATTAAGCAAAAGCAGTGCAATTGCTGTTTATGCTGTCTAAAGCTTTCTATTAAAAACTCCTAGTCTTTTAGTAATGCAAATTAAAAAAAAAAAAAAAAAGAGAGATGGATATTAAAGAAACCAGGGGATTATAGCTAGTTTTAGGATCAGGGAACAAAAGTTGCTTGTATCACGTTTCTTGGAAGATAACAGTACAAACACACCATTTTTTATTAGCAACATTAATTCTCATCAGCAGAATTGTGTGTCACACTCAGCAATACAGACTATGCTAACAAGTTATTGCAACAAGTCATTAATTACTGGTCTGGACGAAATCAGTTCGACTACAGTATATGGAGACACTAAAGAAATGAACTCGATCTGGATAAAATCCGAAAGACTATAATATAGCCACTCGCTATAAGTGATTAACCACAGATCTGTATGAAATTTTACTATTTTTCTAGGAACCTTTTACCATGGCTCTTTAGGTTCATAGGTGTGCAATAGGCTAATGGCCCTGCAGCCTTTACAAGCCTAGCCCATAGGATTACCCTGGCATCGCACCACCCGACCTTAGTTCCCAGTGTCTCTGTCAAGTAGAGCCACTGGAGTGATCCCCAGGGTGAATTTTCTATTTCCCAACCACTCAAGATTTCTCTTGAAGAGGGCCAATGAGGTGCTCTGCTTGACATGTATGGGAAGTCTATTTCATAGCATGGGCAGTCTTTTTGTTATAAAGATATCCCTCCAGCATGCTCTGTTGATTGTGGTAATGAGATTGAGGTCTTTGGAGTGTGTGGTACGGAGGGATTGGGATTTCTTTGGATGTAGCATTTCTAACAGAGCTGGCTCAGACCTGGCTTTGTAAGTTAAGCAGAGATTGCCTCTAAATAGGCGATATGAGACAGAGAATAGTTGGAGTTTTGAGTCTGTCCATATATGACAAGTGTTTAAGGTCTAGGATCCTCTTTGTGAGGTACTTTTACGGCCTCTCCAGTTGTTGCGGGTGTCTGCTGAGGTGCATGCCAAATGGGGCATTGTACTTGACTGGCCTAATGAGGGAAAAGTAGAGAGAGACAATGATCTCTTTCTTCCTAGATGCAAAAGCCTTAGTAATGAGATGTGCTACATAGAAGAACTTTCTGACCACAGTGGCAATGTAGTAAGAAAGATTGCTGTCAACCTTTGTTCCTAGATTTCTTATAACTCCCTTCTGTGTTCAGTGGACTACCATCGATATGGCAATTCATGGGGATCAGGTTTTTCCCAAAGGGGATAACGACACATTTTTGACATTGAGCTTAAGGCCATGGTTCTGACACCAGTTGTTGGTCTCAGTGAGGCCTTTTTGTATTAGCCACTACACGTGAAAGGGTTTTTGACCTAAACAAGCCTAAAGCATTTGCACCAATTTGATCATGTAGAACAAGATTTTGAAAATTCCCCATGCATGGTTATGTTGGGCTATTTAATCCTTCCCAATGTGGGCAAGTGTTACCAAGCTTATTATTGACAGTCCTTACTGTATATATAGTGTCACAAACCAACACAGAATTAAAATACCAAAAATCTAAATACCACACACAAAATGAAATAATCAGAGGTTTATGTAGCCAATTCACAGCGTACCAATTCAATTTAAAAAATACTTCATAGCCAAAACACAAAATGCTTACTACAACATCCTAAAAAACACAAATCATCATCAATATTCAAAAAGTTACTAGCAATTCAGAAAACAATGAGTAAGTAATTCTTTTAAGTACTACCATTCTGAATTAACAAAAAGGGGAGGGCGATGGCTGCTCACAGGCAGCAAATCTGCGAGTTATGCCAAGAAAGACAAGTCTGCTGCTTTTGAAGTATAATAGAAGACGTACTATAGGCAGGCTATTCAGTTTTTACTATGTCTTGAGATAACTGTACACAATACCTCTTAGTGCAAAAAAATAAAAAGCTTAACAAAATGACAAGACAGAGGCCCAAAGATAGGGACAGATTGTAAACACTGCTCTTATAAACTTGCTAGAGTAAAATTGTTTGTGTAACATATTTTCTGAAGGATTTGAAGCCTGAAACTCAGGCGTATGTTAATATTTTGTGACTTCAATCCTCAGATCTCAGTGACTTGCCAAAAATCCCACAAACATTATGATGCACAGACCAAACATGTGGCGAAAATCTGGACAGTTGAGAGGTATGTGTAACAGAGTGGTCGATTATGGCGGTGGTGGAGGGGGTAGCCAAGCCAATGCCAACCACTGATTTTGGACAAGTCAGAACTATGCGTATATACACATTCGTTTAATCCAAACTTTATTCTTGCCACATTCTGATTTGCACCGTAATCGACTAATTATAGCCTGTCTTAATACTTCTACCCCGAGATGGGGTTGAAAGTGGTAGTGTGAGATTAGTAGTCTACGCTATTTGACAAATTAAAATAGAACCATGTAAACGTTACATATAACAACAGACTCAGGGAATATACACTTTACAGTCTATAATAGCCGTTTGAAAGCCCCATGTTTCGGGTTCTGTGCTGCTTTTCCAAATATTTACCCTTCTACCTATGACTCAGGGCCCGAGGTTTACCCCAATACCGGATACAGACGGCTGTGCCGTAAAACCAAAAGTGAAATCCACAGTGGGCGGTGTGTACAGTGCCTCCTCCCCTTAAACGAGACAATGCAACGTAAAAAGGCGCCTTTTCAGCAATACCGTCACCAAATACCTATTAAAAAAGGGAACTACACCGAATGGAGGTAAAGCGGTGACATCAACTACTCGTCACGTAGACCCCCAAAATAACCATATAAAAGACCTCATCTTGAGCACCAACGAAAGGAAAAAAAGACGAGCGTACGCTCCGAACAGCTTGTCTGCCAGTAAAACCACAAAGTCGCGTCTCTGCTGTTGGAGGACTTCAAGAAACTGTTGGGAACTGAAGCTTACTACCAAGGCGGGAGTCCGGAGGCCCAGCGATGGGACCGAGGCGCCATTGCCGTAGTAGGGAATGGCCGATTCGTTAAAATACAAAATTAAAAACTAAGGTTTCTGTAAAATTATACTAGTTCGAAAAATCAAGTCTGTGCAAAATGCTTAAACAACACCCATCCTAACACACAGGCAAGCGCAAGCCTCAAATCCACCACAGGAGAAGCAATGTTTTCCCACCGCAACAGCGCCTACATATGCATTCACACCATTTTCTTTGAATTACATTTCACAGAAATCAACTACTGTCTAATAAAGTTCAATGCTTTGATCTGTGGTTACATTGTATCTGTTTTGCAGAGAACGAGGCCGCCACTCCATTACCAGTTGTAAGCTTAACATGAAGTTTGTAAAATATCACCCTGTTTAAGGTAGCATTCAAAGCAGCCTCCGTTTGCACCCAGATGTCATGAGTACGCAAAGGGGCAGAACATGTACACGTTTTTTACTTCTTGGAAACAAATCGGTCCCTTATTTATGCACGCTTTAGTAATGCAAATCGGTAAGCGACGTTTGCCTGTACCCAGGCACGCCATAATCAATGATCTTTACCTGTAACTTTCAACTTCTTCGCTTCCTCTCCCTTGACTTTGACAGGTTACCGTGGCCCCGGCTGCAAATAAAAAAAAAAAAAAACTTTACGCTTAGCAATCCAGTTCCGATGCGCGGAAGAAAAAGGAAATACACTTGCTCGCTGCTAATTCAAATCCGACCCTCCACCCCCAACTCAAGGATTGAGGCGGAGTCAGGAAGAAAAGGAGGGAGGGTTATTCTGCAGACCTCCCATAAACCATATAAAGTTACTGTAAAAAAGGAGAACAGGTCTTCTCTCTTTCTGTAAGACAGGCCCACATCTTTGGATTTCTGTCTCCTTCGTATTATCAAACCTTCCCACTTTTTTGTCTTTGAAAAAGCATTGCTATCCAACTGCACGTGCTCTCATACCAAATCTAGACAAAAACGTATATTGTCGTCTACTGTTACTTTCCGTAGCAGAAGAAACCATCGTAATTTACATTTACCTTTATTCTTTTTATTTTGTAACCTTCCAATGACACTTTATTTCTTTAAAGTGCTATCTGGAAATACAGTATTACTGTCTTGATGTACTGTTTTATTTAACTTTTTTGCAAAAATGCTCGAACGGTGCAGTAAAACATATGCTACTTATGTGCGGTTATACTTTGGTGGGCATGCGGCTGATGTAATGTGTGCTGATTTTTGATACCCAAAGTAGTTTATTGTAACAAGTGTCTGGCTTAAATAGACTGACGTAGTCCAATCCATTTACCTACAATGGTAAAATAAAAACAAACAAATAACTGAAAACTATATTTATGATTGGTTAGTTATTAGGGCTTTATAGCAAGCTTTCTGCAATTTTTAAAACTGCATTTTAATGCACCTTATTTCCATTATACACATTGAAATATTTCATATGCTGTTATTTCATTTAACTAGGTAAATTAACGGATTGTAATCAATGGACCTGTTTTTCAGTCATGACCCAGTCCAAATGGCTGCAACAAAAGTATACAGCATACACTTGAATAAGAACAAGTTATATACTTATACCAGACTGTACGTAATGATCAAGATACATGAATAGTTAAGAGCTTAGCATTTCTTTTACCCTAAAGAAGTATAAACCAACTAATAAATCTGAACAACAAGAAATACATTCACTGAGAAATAGATAAAAAAGATTAATTATGACGATTGTCATCCTGCAGTATATCCCCCTAATGAAATAAATGTTTAGAGATTTCTAAAATGTATAGGTTGTCAGGAAATGAGTTCCTGAGTTGAAAGCAAACAGCAAAGCCACTACTAGTCCTGTGAAGTACTTATATATAGAGTAGGGAATTTGCAGATGTGGTTTAACTTGGATTCCTAGGGCAACTATAATTGTATCTGTCTGTAGGGTGAAAACGGAGTGCTTTTACCCCATATCAGATGCATATATATTAAGTTTCTTTTTAAAATATTTGCATTGAAATTTTATATACAAAAATAAACATTAACTCAATAAATATTTACATAAGTCTACATAAATTCTTGATAAATATATTACTAAAATTCATGCATTGATCATAGAATATAGGTTATTTGTTCAATTTTATCCAGTAATTATATTGTTTTTTTTTTCATTTTAACAGTAGACATTTCTTTATGACAGAAAATTGTGATAGTATTTACAAACCCTTTTAAAGAAGGCATAACCCCATTTTTCAATTCTTTGTCATAATTTTCTTCGCACCTCTTAAGAAGCTACAGAGAAGTGGGAATTGAGACTTAGGTGCACATCCGAGAATGTGAGCATTAAACAACACTAAAGGTTACTTCATATAAATGTATCAGACAAAAATACTTGCAGGAAACATTTTTTCCTCAAAGTATTGTAAAACTTTGCAGTCATAAACCAAATGCTGCTTTGATTAAGGATTTACACCTCCAACAACCAATACTTTTCTTTTTGTATTTAACTTTAATACTATGTGGAGTGATAAATGACCTATGTAGAAATTTCTAGCAGGATAATCTCCAAAGTAAAGATGATGTGATTTTGTTTGGGATTTTAAAATCATTTTTAATCTACTGTCGTTAGAGTTGTGCTGCTTATTTGGAGATCAAAATTCCAATAGTTATTAATACAAAATGTATAATTTATAATCATATATGTTTTGGTTAAATATTATATTAAATTAAAGATTAATTTACTCATATTTGTATGATGCCCTAATGTCAGGTGAAATTAATTTAGAAGTCTATGATTTTTGTTTCATTGATAAACCTAGAATTGGCGTTTTATTTGGAATTCCCAAGACACATAAGAATCAATTAGACCCGCCTTTTCGGCCAATAGTTTCTGCCCCCCACTCAGTTACTGAAGGGATAGCACTTATTATTGATGCTATATTAAGTCCATTAGTGTCTGAGTTTGATTCTTTTCTTAAAGATTCTTGGCACTTTCTGAAAAAAGTAAAGGAGAGTTCTATCATCAAGACTTATGATCCAGACAAACACATCATATTTACACTTGACGTTATATCTTTATTTACTTGTATTCCTCACGAAGATGGGGTAGAAGCAATTCGTTGTATTCTAAGTAAAAATAAGAGTTTTAAAACAGGACAAATTTCCACTATTTGTAGATTTATTGAAATATTATTACAAAATAATTTTTTTCTTTTTGGGAAAACTTTCTACAGACAGAAAAGAGGTGTAGCCATGGGGTCATCCGCGGCCCCTGCATATGCAAACTTGGTCATGTCCTGGTGGGAAGAGACCATTCTGAGTGCCGTTAAGAACGAGTTCCAGGTCTTGTTTTTTTGCCGGTTTGTAGACGACTTACTTTTTATTATTGAAGGGAACGACGCCACAGTTGAGCAATTCCTTAATACATTAAATGGCACTGGGGGTTTTTACAATTCACTCTAGGCTGTTCTGGGAAGTTTATCAACTTTTTGGACGTTCAACTTTGGTGGGATATCTCAGAAGGGAGATTTCATAGTAAAATACATCGGAAGGAAACTTTCACCAATAGTTACGTGCACTTTACCAGTGCACATCCCACACATGTTATTCGTAACATACCGAAGGGGCAGTTTATTCGTGCATGCAGGATGACCACCAGGGATTGTGATTTATTAGCGGAATTTGAATTTATTAAAAACATGTTTCTTTACAGAGGGTACTCTTTACCATTGTTAAATTCCACTATTAATGACATATATAAACAAAGGCAATCACATTACAAGGCTATTCTTGATGATGACAACATTATTTTATCTAATTCGGCCTCTAACAAAGTGGAAAGTAATTACAAGTTGGTTTGTTCGTTGGACATGAGCATTGACAGTAATAAGATTCGTGACATTTTGATGAAAAATTGGAAAATTATTCACGGAAATTCAGACCTATCTGGAGTGTTAGGCAATAAACCTTGTTTTGTTTTTAGGAATACATTTAATGTTAAAAAAGCCCTAGAACACAATTCTTTTAAGCAAAATCATGGAGACTCTAGAGCTAGGGGTATGTTTCCATGTAACAATTGTAGTACTTGTAGGTTTATAGCCAAAGGACCTGTTATTTTCATTGAGGGTATAGATCTTACCTTCCCTGTTCCTGGATATGTTACATGCAACACTAAAGGGGTTTTCCGTGGAGTTGGTTCTGTGTTTTGCCTCTGGTTTTCGCTGTTTTCTATTTTATTTATTGTAAAAGTTTGCAGTCATAAACCAAATGCTGCTTTGATTAAGGATTTACACCTCCAACAACCAATACTTTTCTTTTTGTATTTAACTTTAATACTATGTGGAGTGATAAATGACCTATGTAGAAATTTCTAGCAGGATAATCTCCAAAGTAAAGATGATGTGATTTTGTTTGGGATTTTAAAATCATTTTTAATCTACTGTCGTTAGAGTTGTGCTGCTTATTTGGAGATCAAAATTCCAATAGTTATTAATACAAAATGTATAATTTATAATCATATATGTTTTGGTTAAATATTATCTCCCTATCTCAGCATTTGCTTTGATATTGTTTAGAAAATCAATAATGTGTGGATATTCTTTTTTAATTTTACCTGATATTGTCAACTCCAGAGACTAAGAACTCTCCATTGTTTTGTACTATAAGCAAAATTTCCATATCCAAATCATATTTCCAATTGATTTGTACTATAAGCCAGTCTTCCATATCCATATCATGTGTACCCATTAAACTGTTTTAAGCATGTTAGTCTCTCTTAACATTTACTTCCAAAAGTACAAATCCCTATTGTTTTTTAAGCTTCACATTGTTGAAAGTTCAGGTTGTCTATAATCTCTGCTCTAAATGCCATACGGAATAATGGGAAACACCATGCTTTTACCTCTGGGTATTTATATATAAAATGTCCAAATACTACATGTATGTACACAAAAATGTTGGATTATTGGTGTTTTTAAATAGATATTCCGTTAAAAGCCACTTTATATTATTATTCAAGATTTGTATATGTTGTATAGTTATATTTTCCTTTATTTGACCAAATGGTTTAATGCATTTTTTCCAATTGGCTGAATAATCAGAATTTAACCATAAACTACTGTTTTAATAACAGACTATAGCATAGGTTTCTATGACAGGAAATCATGCTCCATCATCTTTCCATTCTCTTATACGCTGTCTCAAAGCTATTCTAGGTTTTTGGGGTGTCATGAGAACTTCAAAGAAATGTTATTAAATTAAATTAGAAGGAACTAAAGAATTTGTATTTGTAATGTACAGCATTTGTGGTAAAAATAACCATTTTGATTAAAATTATCATATCTTCCATAGAATAATAACTTATTCCATTTAATAAATATTATTTTAATATCACTATTTCTTTATAGTTGCATGTAATAGTAACCCCTAAATATTTAATCTATTTACTATCCTGTTTAAATGTACTAATTATTTTCAATCAAATCATTTAACTCTTTATTAATTAATAAAGTATTAGATTTATTCTGATTGAACTTTAGACCTGACATTGATTTAAAATATCGTAATGTATTTTTTAAATTTAAGAGTGAAGAATCAGTATAGTACTTAATTTTAACAGTATTTCATCAACAAATAACTGGATTTTGGAATTATATTGGTCATTTATATTAAATCCTACTATGTCATTAAGTCTTACACAAGTTTTATGTAATCTTTTTGCAAGGATTGACAAGTATTTTGTAATCAATATTCAGTAATGGTATAGATCTAAAAGAAGAGCATAGATATGAATCTTTATCTTGTTTTAATAAAAGATACATTATTGTATATTTCAATGATAAATGGGTGATAAATTTGGTTTTACGTTTTGTGAATACTTTCTGTAAAAGTGATAAAACATTGTCAGGCAAAATTGTTTATAATTCAGGAAAGATGCCATCATTACTTGAAACTTTATTTTCCTTCAGTCTTTTAATATGCATATATATATATGTATACACACACACACACACACACACACACACACACACACACACACACACACACACATATATAAAATATATACGCGTGTATTTTAAATCTAAATTACAGTGGTAAAAACTGCTTTCGTTTCAACTTCTTTATCATATAGTAGTTTGTAGCCTTTAAAATGCATGTGTAATCCTTAGGTTCAAGAAGAGGAAATTGAATCAGTTTTTTACCATTGTAAGTTAGATTTCATATATATATATATATATATATATATATATATATATATATATATATATATACACACACATACATATACATATATATACAGACATATGGGTCCCCTTTGGAAACTCAAAATCCCACTGACCCGAAACCCAAAAGACAGAGATGACAATCCCAACATCCAAGAATACCGACTGTCCGGAACAATGACAAATCACTAACGGTAAGTAACCACTTGGCCAGCATGCTGATCTTTGCCCCTTACCTCCATGGTACTGTGATCTTGGAGTTGGTATATTTAGTTTGGGGGTGGGGGGCAAAGCCTCCCACATGGGTTGGTGTTTTTGTGCTTCAGTGTTAGTGTGTTTTGGGTTGGCTGATCGGTTACTTACTGTTAATGTTTTGTTGGTGTTCTGGGTGTTCGGTCTTCCTGGATGTTGCTTTTTTTGTCTCGGTCTTTTGGATTTCGGGTAAGGTGAATTTCGGGTAAGATGGAAACACATACACACAGATATATCTATCTATATATATATATATATATATATATATATATATATATATATATATATATGTATATATATGTGTGTGTGTGTGTGTCTCTCTCTCTCTCTATATATATATATATATATATATATATATATATATATATATATATATATATATATATATATACATATAGATATATGGTTCCCCTGCATTTGACTGAATGCCATTTCTCTTCAACAAACACTGGGGCTTGATTTAATGTCAAAGATACACAGAGTCAAGCAGTGGAAATGTCAGTGGTCTGAAATGTTGAAGCAGATAAGTGGGGTTGGAGGGGTGAGATTGAGCGTGTGTATATGAGTTAGAGTGGAGTATGAGTGAAGGATAGGTGCTGTATGTTTGTGTGTGAGTTTTTGTGTTTCAGGGGTAATGTCAGGGTTAGGTTAGGGGATATATATAGTGTTGTGTGTATTTGTGAATGTGTGTCTGAGTATGCCTTGTGTAGTGGCAATTGGGTCCCCCTGCCCTCTTTAGTAATGGGTGCTGACCCTAACCCTAATACTGCCCCTTTCTTGAGTCCTAACCCTACACCTTAGCTTCCTAAAAAGTTTCCTGTAACACTGCCACCATTCAGACAAACTGTAGGTTGGTGTTATGGGGGGGTTAAGTGTTAATGCTGGGAGAAGAAAGTGCTTTCCTTTCTCGATATTATTGCATTTGGTGTTTTTTATTTCCAGTTTTGCATATGTTCGAACTGTTTTTGTCAGTGTTTTTAATTTGACATTAAAGCAATTTGATCATACTTAATAGAACCATGTGCGTGTGTGTGTGCATATATCTATCTATCTATATATATATATATATATATATATATATATATATATATATATATATATATTTATGGGTCCCCTTCAAAATACTGAATACTCACATAATCGAATCCCACTTCAACGAGACAACTCCATCAAATCTTCACTTCTTCAAACTCCTGGAATAGTGAAAATCAACCCCAGGAAAAGGACCACTTGGCCACCATGGTGCCCTTTCCCCACTGTAGTGTGATCTTGGAGTTGGTATATTTAGTTAGGGGGGTTGTAGGGGCAAAAATCCCCTCACTTGGAGGGTTTTCTTGTTTTGCTGTTTGTTGTTTTGTCATGGTGGTCAAGTGGTTCTTTTCCTGGGCTTGATTTTCATTGTTCTGTGAGTTCAATGAACTGCAGGTTTGATGGAGTCATCTTGATGAAATGGGATTCGATCATGTGAGGATTCAATATTTTGAAGGGGGTCTCTCTTTCTCTCTGTGTGTGTGTGTGTGTGTGTGTGTGTGTGTGTGTGTGTGTGTGTGTGTGTGTGTGTGTGTGTGTGTGTGTATATTAACATTGTCACCTCACAGCAAGAGGTTCTCCGGTTCGATTCTTGGCTGGGGTGCCTTCTGTGTGGAGTTTGCATGTTCTCCCTGTGTTCGTGTGGGTTTCCTCCGGGTACTCCGGTTTCCTCCCACATTCCAAAGACATGCATCTGGAGCATTTCTCCTCGGGCCTCCGCTGAAAACAGGTTCTGTGGAACCTAGTCGGACTTTCCCGGTCAACAAATGATAAATAAAATAAATATATATATATGGGATCCGTACGGATCAACGAACGGCAACATAACCAAAACAGATTCGGCCGGGCATTCTAGCGAGAAAGTGCTTTTCAGCAAAAGGCACTTTCACGTAAGTTTGCCTGTTGCAGAGATCGCACTACAGTGGGGATAAGGGAAAATTCACTTTTTCCCACTGTAGTGCGACCTCAGAGTGAGGATATTTAAGTGGGGGGGGTGTGGGGGATGCATGGGGGCTTGGCCCCCTGCAAAAACGTAAAAGTAATGTTTTTTTTTTTTGTAAACACACTTTAACGAAAGCACTTTTTCGGTGAAAGCACTTTCGTTAAAGTGTGTTCGGTGATTGTGGATTTGGACTATTGAACCTTCGTTCAATAGTCCTAGATCCATATATATATTATGTGTATTTTTTCGTGTTTATATATTATTTATACACAAACACACACACACACACAGACACATATTTGTTTACTGGGAAGGTGAGCTGGTCTACTGACCATTTACATTGAAGACTCAGGAGCTTTCCTAAAGCACAGTAAGTAGGGGAAATGGCACAGAAATGTACACATAAAGTTTATTAAGCATTTACAGGTGTAGCTAGCACAGAGGTGCGAGCAAGAACAGTATTTACATTTATTTATGATATTACTATTGCTAAGCATGCAGTTCACGTAGAAAGTACTGGTCAGTTGCAAAGATGAGACATTATCCTAGAAACTGTGAAATGCAGCTGATGAAGTATATCAGCCACTGCCTCTGAAGCATGAACAAGAGGCTTCATTTTCAAGGTGTTTTCTTAATACTGATTTAAACTGTTGCATATAGTCTTTATTTTTGACTTCACTTGATAGATGGCTCCAGGTGGTAGAACCAAGTGTAGAGAAGGCTCTTTTTCTACAGTAGTTTTGAACCATGAGCTAGCTAATATAATGCACTTTTCTTTAGTACCTCGTAAGGTATAATTTTGCACCCTTAAAAGGGAGAGTTCCCTTTAGTGGTGGGTGGCAGTATAAATTCCACATATGTGCAGTTCGGTATGCCAACCAATTGTAATAGGGCATTGCACCCAGTTGGGGTGTCTATTATCTGTTGTATTTGCTGTGCAGTAAACAAAAATGGGTACTTACAAATAACGCATATAAAGCATGCATTTGATGATATATGTACAGACAATTGAAGAAATTATCAGTTTCCCAAATGCCAAGAAAACTGTCTCATCAAGGTACTGATCCAGAGTCACATAGTAGGCAAATGAATGCTGAGAGAATCAAAGCCACAACCACAAAAAACATTTGGTCAGCAGCTCATTGTGTCAGTTTACTGCATTAACTGGCAGACTTCAAACTCTCTCCAACACTCACATTATTAGCTTTCTCAAGGCTGTTCAAATTTCATATTCTATAATCATCACTATAATACATGAAAGAGTTTGATCACATTGTATGAATAACTCTATCTGAAAGCTTAAAGCATATATATTCTTGCTTTAATTAATATGTATTAGCAATGTTGTACAGCTAAAAAAAATACTTCAAGACATGTTATTAAGATGCAGAGCCTAAACAAGTAATCAGGAGCTAAAATACCAAGGTTGCTATGTTTGTAACCAACAGACATTTGAGAATACATTTCATCAGTCCATGTGTCTACTAATGGTCACATTTCATACTTCTTAGCTTGCCAATTAAAAAAAAATAAAACACTATTGCAATATATTAATAATTTCTATTTCACCACCACAACTAAAATACAAGTAAGGTTTTCCTGCCTGTCAAAAAAAAATACTGACAATTGGCAACCGTGCATAAAATACTGTCTTTGTAAAATCAGATTAAACATAGACTTTAATGCTGTGAAAGAAGAAGAGAAAAAACGAATAACTGTGAGCAAAGATACTGTTTCATGAGTCAATATTCAAAAGCAGACAGTTGCTCGTGTATATATAAGTATAAAATATATCTTAAAATTTCACTTAGATACTTATTTAGCTATCATAATTAAATCAGAGTATTTTGTATGTTGTCTTGTTTCATCAGTAAAATAAACAAACAAAAAAAAAATAAAACAGACAAATAATGTGTTCATCTCTTTTAACCTTGCATTACATACTGCATCTGTTTACATACCTGTCTGCCACTTCATACTGTGCTCTGTTCACAGTTACAGTAAAAAACTAATCCATACAAGTAAAAAAAAGCAATTCTAGACATATTTTATGGTATTGGAAGAACTTCACTTAAATATTTAAAAAGGAATACTGTATATAAAGCATGTAAATGCACTGTTTACTTTCTCTGCTTAACTCTGCACCAAATTGGAAGCTCAACTCTGAAAGCCATTCCTATTGAGCAGTGAAAAAACAGATAATGATTCCATGACTCATTTTTTATACTTCAAGCTTTTAAAATATTCTAAACTGACTTTTATTGTGTAATCAAGTGGATGAGCTTGAGCCTAGTCTGAGAAAATATTTATATTAATAGAAAAACTGCTGGAAATTGTGAAAATGCTTCCTAATGAATTACTTTGCATATCAAATATATACATCATTTAAGGCAACAGTATGGTGAGAGTAATACCTTATTTATAAAAAAAAAATGCTGTACATTACCAAGTAAATATGTTTTTACACATTAAGTAACATGTACTTGTAGACTAAACTTTACATTTGTAATTAAAGTATCTTAAAACAGGGAATAATACTTACCCAAGGCAGAGCTTAAAACAGTATGGGGTATATATTGTCCTTATCATAAAGAAAAAAAGGACACAGTTTTAAAATCTGCATTGTTATTAACCTGACCAATTAAAGGAATAATGCTTATTCTCAATACCTGTATTTTAAATCCTAACAGAAAATAGATATTAATTGTAATAGTCCCAATGAAGTCCTGAAAGATGTAGTCTTTTTTTTTAAACTAAAAAAAAACAAACATCTTTATTATTATCACTTATGACATAGGTGATCATACAATTATATAAATGAAGACAAACCATATTAACATATTTTCAGTTGCAAACATTGTACGCCATATAATCTTCTACACAGTCATTGTTCCAATCATTACATAGCTCATTCAGTTCATGCCTTCTGTTAAAAACCTCATTCCTCCTCCAAAACATTATTTTACATGTGAAAAGAAATGAGGACCAGTAGCATGGATAAGGTAGTTCTCAATAAGATTTAATTAGCACTTTCGTCTTAAAATTCCAAACACTTCCTCAGATACAAAGTAACCATTGCACATAGATTAAATACAAAGTAATAGTCACCTGATACTAAAAAATGCAAAAACAGCAGACCAAAACTTAAAGTGTCAGTAAACATTAAAACATTTTCTTTTAAACATGTCTGTTATAAATACTAATAAAAATCAGGCCAATTGAGAAGGTTTGTATAAATACATGGTCTAACCAAGCTATTCATCCAGTTTATTCAGACTAACCTTAGATAAAATGTCATAATGTCTAAAAAATAATAATACTGAAAAAGCACATTTATCATTCCAGAGGCTTCAACTTAGTTATAGAACTATGTTAATTCAACCTTGGCCATGAATTGGCATCCAGAAGTAATTGCCATTATAGTTCCTGTTTTTCTAAAAGTAATGGCCAAGGTCCACCCCTTTTATTCAAGGTAAGTTTTTCAACTACAGTGAATTTAAAAGCATGCCCAGGATTACGTTGTATATGCTTATATAGGGCATTAGTGCTTTTTTCTTTTCTAATACCATATAGGTGGTCATAAATACGTTCCTTTAATTTCCTTTCTGTTTTACCTATATAAAATCCTGGGCATGGTTGACAGAGTGCAACATTTACCACACATTTGGTCTCACAATTAAATCTCCCCTAACCATCTCTTTATGATCTTTTATTTTAAAAAAATTACCTTCTTTAATATATTTACAATATTGGCATCACCCATATTTTGTTATTATTCCTACCTTCCTATTTGGCTTTTCTAAAGGTGTGTCTCTTTCAAGAAAAATGTTCAAGGTAAAACCTCTCCTGTAAACTACAAGTGGTCACAAACCTATCTTATCCCTGAAGTTATCGTCATCTCTTAAAATTTTCCAATTCTTTTCTAATAATCTCTTATTATTATTACTGTTAAAATTAAAGGCTGTAATAAACAAATTCCTATAGATCACCTTGTTCTGAGTGGAGGTCTCATTCATGAAAAGTAACTCATTGGTCTCTCTACTCCTTATATTATTTAGAACTTTGTGCACTACATTATTTATAAGGTGAATGGGATACCCTCTACTCTTAAACATATCCCTCAAGTTATAACATTCTAGAATGAACTGTTAATCACTATTAATCATGCAGTTAGCCCTTACGAACTGACCCTTGACTGCTGCCCTTTTTTTGAGGTAGTGGGTGTGCACTGGAAAAGTGTGGAAGTGTATTAGAGTATGTATTTATGATAAATACTAGCCTTGTAAATATTGTGTGTGCTGTCCTTTTTCATTTTAATGCCCAAATAATTAATGCTGTCTTCCCCTAGTTGGTGGTTAAATTTAAGAAATGTAGTACTAGAGTTAATGAAGTCCAAAAATGCAGGGATCCTGTCCTTATTGTCCTTCCAAATTATAAATACATCATCCGGGTATCTGACTTAAAGTCTAAAGGAGTCAAAAAGGTTACTAGTAAAAAGGTACCTATATTCCCATTGGATCATCACAATATTAGTGAACAACAAACCACGAAAGAACGGGGTTGCTATGGGGTCCCCACCTGCAAGTAATATTCCTTGCTGAAAGCTGATTATTTCCCCTAGAATTTTCTTAAGCTCCATTGTAACAGTTTCCTTCTCCCCTCAGGGTAGCCCTTACTACTATAAGTCTACCATTATTATCTCTCCCCCATCACTATTGGAGCTCCTCTAACAATTAATATAAGTACTCCCATTTCCCTTTGTTCCAGATATTCCATTGAATAACCATCCCAAAATGCTCACTTTACCAAATTTACATGCTGAGTTCTTTCCAAATGTGCCTCCTGTAGCATAGCTATTTGCACTTTGCATTTTTTAATATAGTTCACAACTCTTTCTTTTTTATATATATCTTTGAGACAATTTACATTCAAAGATAATATGGGAAGTGTTGGTATTATGATAAAAAGCTATTATTCACACCTGTTATGTATAACAGCTTTTTTAAATGTCTAATTTCAGCTTTTGTGTTACTAATATTTGGCAGGTTGATCTTTTACACAGTTGTTTCTTGTAATATCCATTTGAATATATGTCACATCTTACAATACATTTTGTTTTAATGAAGACCATTAAAAACATACCCCATAACCTGTTAACTTAATATAAACACACACCACTAGGTACATCTTCAATTAATGAAGATTAGCCATCCTAATAGGAACTACTGATCCAGAATGACTGCTACATTCACAGGTTTTAATTAACCTATAATGAAGGTTATTCATGTTAAGATCCATGGTACAGCTTGTGCTTCTACTTACACTAAGTGCTTCTGTTTTTGTCTTCTCTTTATTCCTCTCCCAGAGGTAGAAAACACAATTAGCAATAAGGTACACTGGAAAAACTACTGAAACTCAAACCAGCGAAGAGGAACTTAATCTTCAGCATCCTGGCAAGTTTACCATCATCATCTCCACTTCCTCATTGCCTCATATTTCTCCACTTTTGTTGTCAGTGAATGTCCCCACTTCCTCATCCCATTTCTAATAATGTGTAATCCATAAGATGATGCTTCCATTGTATGTAAATAAGGAAATGTTATATGCTTGGGGTGTTGTAAAGGAGCAACTACTCTAGTGAATTTAATTTAAAAAGCTCTGATGAAGTTCCAGACAAGAAGGAATGAAAGAACTTAGCTCATGTGTCATCTGGGTGACTATTTGTATGTGGATTACAATAAACTATTGACTAAATCAAGCAGCTTGCTCCTGATGATTATTCCATCTTTGTACAGTGACTGGCTTGAGTTTCAGATATAGAAAACAACTTGAATGCTTTCAGAAAATATTATCTTTTAGCCATTGAAAGAAAAAAGTACTCTGTTTTTATTGCCTTTATCAGCATATCTCCATAGAAACACGAGAACCAGATACACAGATCCTACAGCTCCAAGCTTCTTGTGTTGCACTGTGAATATTTATTTGCTAAAGGAAAACTTTTCATTGCATTTAATGTTTTTTTATTTATTGCTTCCACTTAAAACTTGTTGTCAGATCAAGTGAAGGACCTTAATTCAATCATTCTCCTATGCAAAAGTAAGAAAAAGCATACCACTTTTACTTATATTGTGCTCTTTTGAACATGTTTTATTCTCTTTTTACATAAAAAGAAAGAAGGAAAAAAGGACGCCCATTTACTTTAGTATTTCTATTACACAAAAAAATAACTCAGGAAGCTTTATTATATAACATGCAGTATATGTCTTGATTCATAAAAATACCTTTAAGAACAAAAATTGTTTTACTTACACTTACCTTTTTCCTTCCTCTTCCCCTGTCCTTAATATTTTTCCATATAGTGACATGAAGTAGGGCATATGTTTTGGACAGCCCAACAAGTTTAACAAAGTCAAATAAGACCA
Source organism: Protopterus annectens (assembly GCF_019279795.1). Lineage (NCBI taxonomy): Eukaryota > Metazoa > Chordata > Ceratodontiformes > Protopteridae > Protopterus > Protopterus annectens. The sequence continues at coordinate 857,878,278 of NC_056748.1, read as the reverse complement.
ATATTTACTGTTAGAGGTCTTGACTGCTTTCTCTTTGGAGCTTACACGTGATGTGCCCCTTCAATTAAGAACTCTTGCTGTGGAATACCAGTCCAGTTAATTATTGTTGCTTTCATAAAAATTAATACAAACTATGTCTTCCAATTTCTCTGGTACAGCAGAAAATCTCAGGTTTTCCCTATGTGTTTTGTCCTGTAATTCTACCATTTTTTGAAGTATCTCTTCTTGAGCAGTCTTATACTAAGCCAGCCTTTTCTTCATTTTGACCTCTGATTTTTGCAGTTTTATTAGTTCATTTCAATATCTGTTCATTGTTTCAGCCATTTGTTATTTGAGTTGCTATATTTCTTCAGTGTTTAATCAGCTCAGAGCAGGTTTGACATTTTTTTCCTTTAGGTTAGTGGTAATCATGCCTTGCACTAAAGCTGGAGCTTGAACTGCTTTTTGTTGAACAGTTGCAGGATTCTTCCCATCTATTATTTTCTCTTCACATTTTGTGGTTGATTTTCTATTGGGTTCTCTAAATTTCTTGTTCGCTGGTATCTGGGCAGTGCTCCTGCTAGCCAATGACTTAAATTTACCCTAAAAGATAAATGCACTTGCTCTTTTCCAAGTTTCTGTTTTCATACTGGGAGAGCTGAAATTAATCTGTTACTCAGTGTGCAGCCATATTGGAAGTCCACAAAGATATAGTCTTGTGTGAAGTTTCTTTATCTATTCTACTGATTAGATAAAATATATTTTATTTAGATAAACATATAGTCTGTAGTATTAATGTTCAATTTTCATGAGTATTTTTGAGTTTAATTAGAGCATAATTCTACCCAGTTTCCTCTTCTTGTCTGTTTATGTTTGTATAGCTGCAGCCCAGTTCTTCCTGGAAATTGCTGAACTTTTCAGATATAATAAAGGAAGGAAAGGGTATCCTCTAAAGTGTGAAAAATACTTACCCCTTCTGAAAGAAAGATTCCTAATCTTTCTGGAAATAAAATGTGGCACTTAATAAAATATTTTACAGACTTTACCAGTGCTAAGTATGGCTTCCCTTTTCCCATTACTTTCTATGAATAATAATTATCAAATCTGATGACAGAATTTCCAGTTTATGTGATCTCAAGATGGGTACAAATCTAAACCATAACTGTCATAAGTTTGAAAATGCTTTTTACCTGATGGTGTGCACAAACATAAAGTCGACTTTCAGTTATTTGAAAATGTTTTCTACTATTCATTTGAGACTTGAGTTTTCCATTTGTTGTTAAGAGTGAGAAAAAGGGGGACAAACACTAGCCTCTTAGTTTGATTGACAGCCCACACCCATACTGATTACATCAGCCTCTTGCATTATCTAACCTGACCCCGGGCCCCACAGCATCACCACCCCCCTCAGGAGATTGGTTAACTGCCATTCTACCTGATCCTTCCCAGTTTCCAACCCTTTATCTAGCCAGGCTTCACCATCTGGAACCTGAAGAGAAGAAGAATCTAAACAGAAAAGCCTTTACTAACTGCTAGACTGAGGAAGAAGCTTGATAGTGAAGATGCAATACTGAAACACCATAGGGCCATGCTTTGAGACCAAGATCATTTCCCTCTCACTGCAGCTGCTCAATAGCAACCAGGTATTGATTTTCATTAAAAGATTGAAACAATACTAAATTGATGAACTTTAATCATACTTCGACTTAGAAACAGGGTCCATTCCCGTTATTGTATTAGAAACTCAAAAGACTTGGAGAAATCCAACCAGGTATTGATACTGTAGCCACTTGGCCTGTATTTAGCAACATTTCTGTAATTTGCAGTACAATAAAAATTGTTATCCCAGGGCACTCCTCCACACTGTGGTACTATTTACATCATAGGCACAATTTATCTATGCTCAAAGAAGATCTGAGATTCTTATTTTTACTGACATTTTGTATACTCAGCAGTTCACCACATGGTGGATTTTTATTCCATGGGTACAGAAAGCCTATACAAAAGGTTCTGAGTTCTCAAACTTTGCATACATTTATTTGTTCTACTTCTGCACATCCATCAGCCCTGTAAAAAGGAGCATTGTGACTTGTTTCTAGCACTATTTCTCTAGATGCATGTATTGTACAAAAATTGGAGTCACCTGGAATAGCTCTGACTACCTTCCCTGCATATAAAACGGCCTGCCATCATCAGGAAGAAGAATGGGGACTGGTCACATTAATCATGTATATGAACCTCTTACAAACAGGCAATGTAAAATGTTTTGCTATGCAAGAGGATATTAGTCTTTCATAATGTATTTCAGGAGATATGAGTGCAGTAAAAGGTAAAAGTGGGCACAGAGTCTCATATTACATATTATGTAAGCAGTGATAATTTCAAGTAAGACTGAAAAGTTCTGTAATAAAGCTTTCATAATTAGCTGCAATGAATATCAGCCACACAAAGGCAGACATAGACTGTCATATTACATGTGATCTGCTAGTTAAAGTGATTTTATTTGGACTAATCCTTTGTGCTCTGCACCTTATAGAAAGTAGCTATCATGGTCTGCCTAAACAGGCTTGCTGCATCTAAATACAGCAATTATCAACCAGTAATCATCTTCCACCTTTCACTAAAAAGGCCAAAGCATGCATGTCCACAGCTAGGCACTGTTTAACTAGTAATAGGAAGAATGTTGTACCTATCAAAAATGTGACTGCTAACCAGCATTCTCATAATGAAACTTTACCAACAGCATATGATAAAATATCTGATAAAATTGTATGGCTCCATAAGAGAGGGTGGGAGGTTGGCATAATGGTTAAGTTGTTTACTTTGCAGGTGAAATGTGCAGGTTTTGATTCTCACATAGAGTAATTGGCTAGGCTTAAAATTACCCATGAGGGCAGTTAGCCTAGTACTACCCTATAAACCTATAAAGACACATTGCTAATGCTCAGAATGGATAAGCTCATAGAGAGGCTAGGCAAAGCAAGGTTTTTAACTTCCCTAGATTTAACTAAAGAATATTGGCAGATTCCCCCTTTTCACAAAGCCAAAGAAAAGACAGCATTCTCCACCTATGAAGGTGTTTTCCACTATACTGTTTTACTCTTGAGACTTCGCAGAGAACCTGACACTTTTCAAACACTCATAGATAAGGTCCTGAAACCCTCCACCAGGTACTCCTACTCCACTGTTTCACTTAATGAATGATAATTTATTCCGAAGACTGGGAATCACATTTGCCCAAAGTACATGTAGTGCTTGATCCATGACACTGCCAAAAGTAAGCTTTGTAAGACAGAAACCATATTCTTAGGGTACTCGATTGGGAGATGGTTAATTAGACCCCAGACAGAAGCAGTCACAACCTGGCTATCACCTTGCACCAAATAACAGGCAAAAGCATTTGAAAGACCAGCAGGCTTCTATGCAAAATTTGTACCCACCTTTGCTACCATAGACTGTCCTCTGACAGTGCTTACAAAAGTTAAGCTGCCAGTTCAGACAGAGGGGATCAATGAGATGGATGTGGATTTTAATCAACTGAAAGCTAACTTCTGTTTGAAACCAATCCTGGTTGCTCTGACTTTGTTAAGCCATTCATTGTGTACACTGGTGCATCCAAAGTAGGATTGGGAGCTGTGTTGTCTGAGGAAGTAGGATGTGAGGAGCACTGTCTGCTACCTAAGTGGGACGCCAAGTAAGGCTGATACAATTTGCTGTGTCATAGAATAAGAATGAGTCACTATTAAGTAGGTGCTACTTCTTTACAGTATTAATTCTTGGGATCAAGCAAACCACTACTACAAAGTGCAGTAAGAGCCAATAAAACAGAATTAGTGTCAAACTTCTTTATTTCATCACTTTTGTCACCCAAGACTTCTTCAGAAACTTCTAAAACAACTCAACTGCAGACTTATGTAGATTAGGACATCCAATAAAATCCAAGAATCAATTAAAAATTCAAATGTCAGAAATATTTAAAGACAAATGCAAGAGAATGAAAATACAGAAGAAAAATACATATAAACCTTCAATACAACAAATCAAATACCTATTATTTTAAAAAACACAGCATCTCTTATTAACTGTTAATCTCTTATTTTGTACAAAACACTTTATTTTAACAAAATCATTTAACCCTGGATACCTATCAGCTTATAATTTAATTTACCATTCTGCATCTTTTAACCTCAACTCTGTTCTTGAAATTGCCTCCCCTTAAGTCTAAGGAGACTGATTCCAATACTGAAAATTAACATTTTTTATATATTTTTTATATAATATAGAATGCTTGTGGTGCAGCGGTTAGCATTCTTGCCACTCAGCAAGAGGTTCTCCGGTTCGATTCCATGCTCGGGTGCCTTCTGTGCGGAGTCTGCATGTCGTCCCTGCGGTCGCATGGGTTTCCTCCCACATTCCAAAGACATGCAGTAAGTGGATTGGACACTCTAAAGTGGCCTTAGGTGTGAGTGTGTGTGGGAGTGAGTGGTGCAGAGGAACTACTGCGGCAGGCTAGCCACCTGGTGGTGTAAACCTTGGCTCGAGATGATTGTCACTGTTGAAGTGACACCTCAACCCCATGTGCAATATGGGAAAAGGGGCCAAGGATGGATTGATGGATAAAATGTTTATATAAAGCATTCCTTTCATCTTTCATTTTAATAGAATTCAGATATTCCTTTATTCTCTTCCCTAGGCTCCTTGTAGTCATTCTTATATAAAAATAATTACAGCCCAAACATAAACTAATGTAAACTAGCCCTTTAGACTTACATATGAACCTCCCTGGGACTGCAATAGTTTGTTTTATATGCTCTAATGAAATATATGGCCCCTCAGAAATAAATCTACATGTGAACCAAACCCATATATTTAGGTTCCTTTATTTTTTTCTGTCACTGGTACAGAAATCTTTGTACTATCTTTCTGTACAAAAACTTTAAAACTATTTATTCTTTTATACACATACCTAGGGGTACTGCCAATAGCCTTAATTAAATCAAAATTTCCCTCTAATATTTCCTAGTTGGTGCTGATAGCATCACAGATGGCATAACTATCGACTGATATGTCAAAAAAACAAACAGTTGTCCTATCTGTAGTGGACACCTTTTCTTCATCAGTTACATTCTCTTGAACCTTAGAGAAAGGCTTAACTAAAATGGGCCCAAAAGGCGTCTTTCTTTTTAAAATTATTTCATTAGCTGTTTCTGATCATATCTCATTTTTATATCCCATTTGAACAAATAGAGAGGTTATAAACTTAACCTCTTCTTCAAATTTAATATCACTTGTAATCATCCTTGAGGCTCTTATAAACTGCCATCTATGGATGTTTTTCTTTATAAAATAAGGATTATTATTTTTATAATGAAAATATCCATTTGAGAAAGTATCTTTTCTATAAATATAAAAGTTCCTATTTTCTCTATACCATTTGATGGTAACATCTAGAAAGTTAACTGTTAGACCCATATCTCCCAAGGTAAACTGCAAGAACTCAAACTGCTTGTTAAGATATTGAACAAAGAACTCACATTTGTCAGGAGTTCCAGTAACAATACAAAAGAGGTCATCCACAAATCCACTCTATTTGTTCAGAGAGGATATACAAAATAAATATTATCAGAAACAGCTTAATAAATAATTTTAAAAAGAAAGCACCAGCTGGAAAATATTAGAGGGAAATTATGATTTCATTAAGGCTATTGGCAGTACCCCTAGGTTTGTGTATAAAAGAACAACTAGTTTCAAAGTTTTATTATAGAACAATAGTACAAAGATTTCTGTACCAGTGATAGATAAAAAATAAAGGAAACTACAAATGTGTTTTTTGTTCAAGCTGTAGATTTATTTCTGAGGGGCCATATATTTCATTAGAGCATATAAAAGAAACAATTACAGTCCCAAGGAGGTTCACATGTAAGTCTAAAAGGTTGGTTTACATTAGTTTATGTTCGGGCTGTAATGATTTTATATAGGGATGACTACGAGGAGCCCAGAGAAGAAAATAAAGGAACATCTGTATTCGATTAAAATGAAAGATGAAAGGAATGCTTTATAATAAGCATTCTATAATGTAAAGAATATAAAAAAATATATATTTTCGGTACTGGAATCAATCACCTTAGACTTAAGGGGAGGCAATTTTAAGGACAGAGGTGAGGTTAAAGAAACTGAATCGCAAATTAAGTTAAAAGCTGATCGGTATCCAGGTTAAATTATTTTGTTAATATAAAGTGTGTCTTAAAAAAATAAGAGATTAATAATGGTTAATAAGTGATTTTGTGTTTTTTAAAATAATAGGTATTTGATTTATTGTATTGAAGGTTTATATGTATTTTATTCCTGTATTTTCATTCTCATGCATTTGTCTTTAAATATATGTAACATTTTAATTTTTTAATTGATTGATTGATTCTTGGATTTTATTGGATGTCTTAATATATATATCTGCAGATGAGTTGTTTTAGAAGTTTCTGAAGAAATCTTGTGTGACAAAAGCAGTGAAATAAAGAAGTTTGATGCTATTTTGTTTATCATCTCTTACTGTGCTCTATAGTAGAGGTTTGCTTGGTTTTAAGTTATTAATTTAACCACTTTCAGAACAGTCTTATTTATTTATTTTATTTATTCTTGAGATGTAGCTTCACTTTGGTAACTTATCGTACAACTACGCAATAGTTGTACAAGCAACATCTTAGAAACAACAGATTGTGTATGTCAGCTTTGTCTCTACAGCTTTTTAATTTCAAAGTTAGATGTTGTGTTGACCACAGCCACAAGAAAGTGGATGTGCTATCACAGCTCTATAGCCCATCATATTCAGAACAGAACCAGGCAGGGATGGATTTAGGCCAATTGGACATATTTGGCCCAATAAGGTCCTGCTCCCTTGGGTGGACCCGCAATAGCCTATGACATGGTCAATATGCTTTATGTGACCTAAAGAATCTGAGGAAGTTCAACTGTTTTATGTCGTTTTGTGGAAACATATTGACTGTAAAAAGTTTTAATAATTAACTGGGTAAGGAACTCCAACTATTCAGAGCAAATTTGGGAGATGACTGGGAGCCCATGAGGGTATAAAGGGGTAATATGTGATGAGAATGTATAATTTTTAGAAATTATTTTAGGCTCCCCACCACCACCCCAAGTGTTCACACAACCATTAAGCATAGCCCTACACTGACCTATTTGTCCAGTACATTCTTGCATTTGACAACATTGGGTATGGGAGATGAGAGCTGAGGGACTGTGACAAATCAGAAGATTTTCAACAGTTTCATGCTTTAAATGAGCTTATTTCAGCACAGCATGGTCTGCTTGTTCCTGTCTGTAGCACTTCACAAAATGCTGGAGTGAGTAAAGTACTTAACCTACATATATATATTTGTTTTAAAATGTATTTTATCTATTTAAAGTTTGTTAAATGAGGTAATGCACTGATTGTCCTAGATTATTTTCAAGCTCAGCACAGGAGAAATACAAACAAAGAAACAATAACATTTAATGAATAACGTGTGTGCACCAGCGGTAATGTAAGGCCAAGCATGCAGAAAGGTAGGATTCAGGATGATATGTAGCATGAGTGAAGAGAATAATAGACAGACATGATACAATAATTCAGTCAGTAAAATCAGTAAGAATGGTACCTTTCTACGGAGAAAATAATATACAAAGCACAATGTACTAACAGTGTTTACTTTTGTTGAAAATGGGATGTGAAGGAAAGGAAGGCATGAGCCAAATCAGGGGAAGAAGTGAAAGGAGACGGACAAAAATGAAAGCAGAAATGATTAAAAAAAAGTGCAGGGGAGAGACAAGGGAAGTGTGTGAAGTTATCTCCCACCCAGATTCAAAAAAAGAAGACAGTACTACAGGAGTTTATGGATGCAAAGAACTGAACTGTAACTTCACCAGAGTTATGTATGAGCGTATTTCCTATTTCCTAATTAAGCTGAACGTGAACTTTTATTTTACATTTTACTGTAAACAAGCTACAGTTAAGTAGAAGAAGTGTCTCCAGTATGTGTTATATCTGATACTATCTAGCGTGTCTATCTATCTATCTATCTATCTATCTATCTATCTAATTATCTATATTGATTTTATACATGTATATAGATGGATATATAGATTCATTGATATTCCAAAGCCAATGAGCCTCTTGATCATTCTCACAATGTCAGTACTCTCCCAGAGGCAGCACCTCCTTTCTCCGGGAAGGCCATAGTTGTCAATGCTGGAGTAAATTTGTGGATACCCATTTAGTCTTCTAGCTTATGTTTAAAGGAAGATAGTAAGTTGCACTTCATATCATGCAAGTGAAGCTTACTCCAGAAGTTTGGGAAGTTCTGGGTCATAAACCTATCATGTCACTGAGTTTTATTTATCTGTTGGTGAAGATTTAGGTCCCTGGTTCTTGTATTGGTTGAGATATTGGACTTGTGGAGACACAGGAGGTTCAGACCAACTGGGTGTCTAATGCTGCGATAATCAAGCAAGAGATCCCCCTGAAACGTCTATCAGACACTGAATAAAGGATAGAGCTACAGCCTTTCTTGGAAGCTCAGGGACGTTAGGCCTGTGATCTTTTTGGCAAAGAACCTTTGTGGTCTTTTCAATTATTTGATATATGCTAGGGAGATATCTGTTGTCCATAAAACACTTACTTTCATGTTCACTGTATCTGTGTTCTTTTAATCTAGCCTTGAATCCTTTCAGGGCTTGCTGATTTTGTACCCCAGCTGACTTTTTTTTGCTTATACCTCCTCTCCAACCACCACACTAAACGGAGGTCTCATTACTGAGAGCGCATTGTTGCTTCTTAGAGAATAGCCTGGCTCTGCAAATGAAAGCTTTGAAGTTAATGGTAGACATTGTCTTAAATATTAAGGCTATTAAAAGAAGTGAAGCTCTGCCTATCATAGGTAAGCAGTGAGACTTTTGTAGCAGTAAGCAGTGAAAGATATGAGTGCCTGACAGAAAGATAAATCTAAACATTTTGTTGACTGTAGTTTGGAATAGCTGAGAGTTGGTGCTAGAATGGAAGACTATGATAAGGAGGCTGGATTCCAACATGTAATAATATGTTTTTCTTTTTTTGCTAGTCCTTTTATTGCCATGGGGAGAGTAGGTGTAACAGCCTATAATGAACTTTTACTTGGGATATTTTTTTATTTTTTTGTGTCAGTATGGATTGTACATGACAATGTGGGTTCCAAGATGAATCACAGGTATCTTTTCAGAGTAGCAGGGCAGATTATGTTACTTAAGTTAACTTTGGGAAGGACAGGGTTGTTTCAGACAGTCTTTGAAAGGCTGCAAGCACCATAATTATAGATTTTTGGGTTTATGGTGAGCTTGTTATTGCTTGTCCCTTTTCAGTTTTACTTGCAGCTTTGGAAATGAGTAATCTGATGTTATTATCACTATGTTATCTGCTTACAAACTGAGGTTTATAGAAGGGAGATTTTGCTTTAGATCATTAACAAATGAAAAGAAGAACTCTAAGCCTGGCACACCCCTGTTGCACACCACAGTAAAAAGTTTCCATAGCAGGAAAAAGTGGGGTCTTTACACACTTGATATGTTCTGTTTATGAGATACCAGTTAATCTACAATACTATCCCTTCATCAGTTTAGTTACAAGAAGTGAGTGATAACAGTTTCAAAGGCCATACCCATATCAATAAACATCCTTATAATTACAAACTGAGTTGATGACAGTCTAAAACACTGTCATGACATCAAAGCCTGGGTAAAACATGTGTATCTGAAAGTAAGTTATATTTATAGGTTATATGGTCAAATATTTGAATGTAGATCACCTTTCAATTCCTTTCTCTGCCCATCTTTGACCACCAAGTCCAGCCAGTTATTCAGTTCCCCATTAATTCCCCTTGGAGTGAGACCGTGTAATGGCCAATTAATTCCCTTAGAGGCTGGAGACAAGCAAACTAGGAGTGGTGCCATCACCTGTGCATGGAATCAGGGTTCCCCATGTTATGTTCTTACATCCTGGTTGTACTGGCTTGATGCACACTGCATATAGGTGTACTGTGGCAAACTACAATGGAATATCCCCAGCTCTGTAGGGACAGTGCACCTTCTTAGTCCAACCCCACTTGTGCCCAGCATTATTGATCTCCTGTGCATTATGGTATTAACACCAGCAGTGGCATGCCTCCCCAGTATGTCCATCACACTTCCCCCATAGAGAGACAATGCAAATAAAACTTAGTAAGGAATACTTTAGAAGACTTAAATTAATCCTGAAAACAGTGTTGACATCTGGGAACAAAATTCTAGCTATTAACCAATTTGCTCTTCTTGTCCTAACTTATAGTTTTGGAGTGATTGACTGGCCCCCAAATGTGTTGGATAGGTTTGATAGGAAAACAAGAAGGATGCTTGATGGTCACCAAATGAGTTATAAAAATCAGTGCATACCAAAATTATATATTCCCCGCTCTGAAGGAGGGATGGGCCTCCTTGAAATTGATTACATGTATAGATCTGCAATCATGGGGCTTCACACATAATCTGCTGACCTCACAAGACCCAAATGTAGTGAAAGTTTTGAAACATGAGGAGAATAAATCTAAGATGACTTCCCTGTTTAATCTAGCAGAAGCATATCGGTGTCAAGCAGGAATGGAAATCAATCTAGAAGTAAATAAAAATCAGGCAGCAACTGAATGTGGCAAAAAGCAAAAGAAAGAATATAAGGTGAAGGATCAGATGAGAAGGCAAGTAATGTGGAAAATCCATAAATATAATTGCAAGTATAAAAAACTTCTGGAAGAACCTCATGTTGATCAGGAACAAATGCAGCAATGGTTAAGGAGAGGCAAATTTAAACCAAGAGATGAAAGGTTAATATTGTCAGCCCAGGATAGTGGGCTGCGTACATGCTGGTTTACAAAGTCCATTGCACATGTGGGAGAAACAGACAAATGTAGGTTTTGTAAAACTGAATTGGAAACAGTTGCACACCTTGTTGTTGGTTGTGACATACTAATGGCAGAAGGGCTGTATACTGAAAGGCATAATAATGTGGAAAGATTGTTGCATTGGGGATTGTTTAAACATTATGGTATTGAAATGGCTGAAAAAGACTGGAAACATGAGCCACAAAGTGTATCACAGAAAATGATGATGTTTACATCATATGGGATCACCCATTGCCAACAGTTCAGAAGATAGATGCTAGAAAACTGGATATAGTGGTCCATGAAAAGAAGACAAAAATAGCATCGATCATTGAAATCGCCACACCCAGTGACTATAGTGTCTTGCATACAGACAGACACAAAGTCATAAGATATCAGGATTTGCAGGCAGAAATGAGAGCAGTGTGGAAGGAAGATGCCCGGACAGTCCCAATAGTAGTAGGAGCAATGGTTCTTATAAAAAAGCATCTACAATCGTATTTAGATATGTTACTAATACATGTAACTCTGTACAAATTGCAGAAGGAGTCATTACCGGGCACATTGCTGGTGCTGCGAAGAGCACTTTAGGTTGAGATCAAAGACTGAAACAATACTAATTTCATGAACTTTAATTGTAATTTGACTTAGAAATGGGGCCCATTCCCATCATGGTATTAGAAACCCAAAAGATTTGGGGAAATTAAAAAAGGGAGAGAAATACAGGCAAAGGAATCCAGACATGGAAAACTTTACAATACAAAAAATAAGAAGACAAAGAGGAAAAGTAGAAAAGGAAATTAGTAATGGAGAAGTTAAAGAGATAGAAATGGAGGTTATGGAGTGCCTGTGAAGTGAAGGATTCAGTGTAGAAAATCCAATTCAGAAAGCATCACAACATGATACAGCAATAGATATCCAAATTAAGGGGAAACCAGAGGAACAAGAAGCAATTGGTCAGGTGCCATATGAAGATATTTTGGAGCCTTCCACAGGAAACCAGTATAAACGTTCACTTGAAGTTAGACAGCAAGGGAAGGAACAAGAAACTGTGGAAATTCTGATGCAGTCAATGTTGAGGAGTGATAGGCCAGAGAGTTCCCATATGACAGAGAAACGGATGGCACAAGATGAAATTGAAGAGAATGTCCCACAAGAAGAATGTCCGCAGGAAATGAAAAACAAGGGATGTGCTCTAAGTTTGGAAGAAAATGAGCTAAGAGAAGAGTTGTTTGATTTAACAGACATAGATAGATACATTAAGATCAATGAAAGAAATAGACTGTAGAAGGTCAATAAAACCCAAAAAGTCAGAAGTCTGATAAAAGAAATGAATAGAGTAATTAGGACTGTCCATAGACATTCATGTGATATAAAAGAAGTAAACAGGATATATTACTGTGTAGGTAAATTAATAACTGATAAAGTTCTACCAGAAGAACACAGGGTAGTGAGGGAAAGGAAGGGGGAAAAATCGAATATCATCATGGAAATATCAAGCAGCGAAAATCATAAAGCAATTAAATCAAGAACCATCACTGTTAGAAGGCTATAGAAAAGGGAATAGATCAACAAAAATACTAAGAAAGATAGATGTGATAAAAGCAATGCGCAATATTAGAACAGACCAGGATGTATCATGCACTATCACAAATAACAAACTAAAAATTTCAGCACAGGGGGAAAAACTTAGAAGATACGAAAGATAAATATAAAGGAAAACTACAAAATAAACAATTTATTGAAGACCCAAAAAGATTTTATAGAGAACTGGGAAACAAGGTAAAAGGAATTGAAAGACCACCAAAAAAATAACAAATAGATACATTTTGGAGAAGTATCTATGAAGATCCTGTGGAACATAAGAAAGATACTAAATGAATAGAAGAAGTAAAAGAAAGAATAAAAAGTTTAAAGGTACCTGTATGAAATTGAAAGAAGTAACAGCCAGAGAGATTGAAACAAAGTTAAGAAAAGCCTCCAACTGGAAAAACCCTGGCCCAGATGCAATACCTAACTTTTGGTTAAAAGTATTAACATTTTTGCACGAATATTTAGCCATGAGTAAAAACTATTTATATGCGAATTCCAAACAGACACCAACCTGCCTAACAACAGGAAAAACAATGGTCCTATTTACTTAAGAGGGAACCTGCAAGCTACCCTAAAAATTAAAGAGCAATAACTTGCCTTTCGACGACGTATAAACTATACATGGGAATTGATGCTGACAGAGTTTATAGTCATTTAGAAGAAAACTCAATTATGGCAACAAATCAAAAGGGCAATAAAAGAAAGTCATATGGAACAAAGGATCATTTGTTGTTAAATAAAGTTATAGTGGAGAACAGTAAAAAGGGGAAGAATCTAAGTATGGCATACACTGACTACAAAAAAGAATTTGATGGTATCCCACAATCATGGATAAAAGAGTGCTTAAAAATGTATAAGATACACCCTATACTGATTGACTACATTACAGTGACCATGAAACAGTGACAGACCACTTTGCAATTAAGCCATGATAAAGGGCAAATTATTATTCCAGGGATAAAATTCAAAGGGGGATATTTCAAGGTGATTCTCTGTCACCGTTGCTATTCTGCCTCACTTCTGCTTACTTAACAGCTTAGGCCATGGCTATAATTTGGCTTCTAAAAAACAACAAAGTATAAAGACGTCTCACCTTCGCTTTGACGATGATTTAAAACTGTATAGTTCATCAGATGAGGAACTGAAAGCACAACTGCAGGTTGTCAAAACTTTTTCAGATGATATAAGAATGTTATTTGGTCTTGATAAATGTTCAAAAGCAACCTTTAAAGCAGGAAAACTGCAGCACCAGGAAAATATCAGTTTGGGACAAGAATGTGATGTAAAAGAACTTGAGCAAGAGGGAGTGTATAAATGTTTGTGCATTGATGAAGTGTCAACAATACAACATGAACAAATGTGAATAAAACTTAGTAAGGAATACTTTAGAAGACTTAAATTAATCCTGAAAACAGCATTCTAGGAACAAGGAGTGATTGATTGGCTCCAAAATGTGTTGGATAGATTAGATAGGAAAACAAGAAGGATGCTTCATGCTCACCAAATGATTTGTAAAAATCATTGTATACCAAGATCATATGTTCCTCGTTCTAAAAGTCGAGATGGACCTCCTTGAAATTGATTACATGTATACATCTGCAATCATGGGACTCCACACATATTTGCTGACCTCACAAGACCCAAATGTAGTGAAAGTTTTGAAACATGAGGAGAATAATTTTAAGATGGCTTCTCTGCTTAATCTAGCAGAAGCATACCAGCGTCAAGCAGGTACAGAAATCAAACCAGAAGTAGATAAAAATCAGGCAGCAAGTAAATGTGCCAAAAAACTAAACAAAAAAAGAATATAAGGTGAAGGACCAGATGAGAAGGCAAGAAATGTGGAAAATGCATAAATATAGTTGCAAGTATAGAGAACTTCTGGAAAAAACCCATGTTGATCAGGAATGAATGCAGGAATGGTTAAGGAGAGGCAAATTCAAACCAAGAGAGGAAAGGTTAATATTTGTGCCCCAAGACAGTGGGCTGCATACACTTTGGTTTACAAAGTCCATTGAACATGTGGGAAAAACAGATAAATGTAGGTTTTGTAAAACCGAATTGGAAACAGTCGCACACTTCATTGCTGGCTGTGTCATACTAATGGCAGAAGGACTGTATACTGAAAGGCATAATAATGTGGCACTGGGGATTGTGCAAACATTATGGTATTGAAGTGGCTGAAAAACACTGGAAACATGAGCCACAAAGCATCATAGAAAATGATGAAGTTTATATCACATGAGATCACCCACCACCCAGTTCAAAAGATAGATGCTAGAAAACCAGATATAGTGGTCCATGAAAAGAAGACAAAAGTAGCATTGATCATTGAAATTACCACACCCAGTGATTACAGTGTGTTGCATAGAGAGAGACACAAAGTCATAAAATATCAGGATCTGCAGGCAGAAACAAGAGCAGTGTGGAAGAAAGATACCCAGACAGTTCCAATAGTAGTAGGAGCAACGGGACTTATAAAAAAGAATCTACAATCATATTAAGATATGTTACCAATCCATGTAACCCCATATGAATTGCAGAAGGAGTCATTACTGGGCACATTGCAGGTGCTGTGAAGAGCACTTTTAGTTGACATCAAAGATTGAAATAATACTCATTTCATGAACTTTAATTGTACTTTGACTTAGGAATGGGGTCCATTCCCATCATGGTATTAGAAACCCAAAACTTGGAGAAATTAAAAGGGAGAGACAAGCACTTATGCCAGCTGCAATAGGTGCCTGAGATGCAAGTTAAACTCAGGTCTCCTATGTTGTGGTCAGGGCTTTATCCCTCTATAACAGCAGAGCTGGATAGCTTTTCAAATATTTTAGTGATGGGGCAATAGCTGTCTGCAGTCTTGAAGTGTTGTGGGGCAGATGGTGAGGCAGCTTCAGCTAAAAGAACAATATCAGCACATTTGATTTGGGAAAGTACAGCTCCTAAGATGAGGTGAAAGATTAAAGAGATAAGCTAAGAACATCAGTATTAGTGCTGCTAACATGTTTTAAGCATGCAGTGTGAAGTACACTTAAGTTAGTTCCAGTCCTCTTTATGAGGTTACTTTGACAGTTTTTAGAAGGACTTTTATGAAAAGGAAGATAAGGCTGAGCTCAGCTAGCAGGCTGGCAAGTTAGTACTATAAACGTTAGCATGTTGAGATGGATTTGCATTTGGAGTTGCTGGTTGTTTTGTATCTGTAGTTACACCTTAGGCAATTGAGTCCTTGTATTCATTAGCTAAGATTAGGGTTTTGCATTTTTAGTACAGCTGTGCTGAAAATTTTTAACCTGGCATGTTATTTTTATATAGTTTTTATAGAGCTTTCCGGAAATGTTTTGCATTTGCAGTTAGCACAACCTGTGTGCTCCTAAGAGAGATGCCTTTTGCTGAATTTATTTTTATTCTGCAATATTTTCTTAGGTCAAAGAAGTCCTGGTGTTGGTTGTTGTTTAGGAGTTTTTTTTACTTCCATTTTTTTCAGACTGTGTTCTTTTGTCACATCAAGGTTTTAATATCAGCGATAAGCTGCAGGCATCTTTGGGTCCTAATGCATTTACATTTTACTGGGAAAACTGGATCCTGGATAGATATGAACTGGACTAAGGAAAAAAAAAACATGCATAATCAGTGTTGGTCTCATTGTTTAAAAAAAAGGCCTGGTTTATTCCTTCAACAAGACTAATGAGGGTATTTTCTTGAATTCTGAAATGGGTTACTTTGCGTTAAGTTCTGGTGGTGCTTTAAGTGCTTTAAATGACCATGTTACAAGAACCAGTCAGTGATTACTAATGTAATTTGGGTGTACTGCAATTTGCATGCAACACTGGGTAATGTTAGTACAAGATCGGGTAGGAACTTATTACCAGTGTGGGGTTTGCTTTGTAAGGCTTTTAATGGGCTGTTCTAGTCCACCTTGGCTAAGGCTTTAGCTTACTGATTAAGGCTTAAAGTATTCTAGGCTTCTATAAGATTCCTGCTAACAATGTGTATTTTTGTGTTGTAAAATTTGGAATTACAAAAGTGTACATATGCTGACATCTATTTTGTTATGCGACTCAGTTTTGTTTATTGTAAATAATTGCATATCAATGTATTGTACTGAACCATTAACATTTTAGTGACTGTGTGTCTACTGCTAATAAAAAGAAAATATGTCTAATGTTTTGGTTTTGACTCCTTTATTATGCGCATGTGGAACTTTTGTGTCCATGCCTCTAAAAATAGTCTAAGTTCAGATAAAATTTCCTGGTCAACAGTCAAAAATAAATGCGTACATTGCAAAGCATCACAATAAGTGGACATCTTTATTCCATCCAGGTTAAAACATCAGAGGCCCCAGTATAAGGGGTGCATTTTGTGAGGTTGTATCTTTCAGATAAAACATATTTCCATATCTTTGCAGCTTCTTCCAGTCATATAGTTTGTAAACCAGTTTAATGTATATGTGTTTGTGTCTAGAGCTCTAATTCTACTAGGGTGTATATTTTAATGGATTGTATGAAAGGCTTTGGACAAGTCAAGAAGATGCTGCCTTAACCCAACCTGTCTTTAGACCATTCTTAATTAGCTTGTTGAGCAAGAATAAGGTGATGTCAGCATCATAGCTTTTCTGCAGTCTGGGTTGAGATAGAATGCTAATTGTGTTATAGTTCAAAAAGTCTGTGAGTTGGGTATAAATTATCCTTTCAAGAATTTTTGATAAGATGCTGAATATGGAGATAAACTTATGGTCTAAAACCTCACAAAGAAGCACCTAATTTATATAGTTAAATAACATAATCCTCTTTCAACAACGTAGGACTGTACCTTCAGAAACACTTCTGTTGATAAGGATTATCAGAAGAATGGTTAAGGAATAAGAGACCTTCTTTTATGAACCTTCAGTTTTTAGCTTCCTAAATTTCTTGATTTTCAAAATATCTCTCCAGTTTAGATGAAACTGAATAACAAGTAGTAGCACAATGTTGCGAGTCCGCAGATATGATTTATTAATACAAAATACACAAATAGTTAAGCACTTTCATCAAACAGTATGACTTCGTCAGAACAATTAAAATATAAACTTTCAGGCTTAAATAGCACCCAGTTTGAATTCATTGGTTTAGAAGTTAACAAATCATATTTTAAACATGCCAAATCTCATGAATAATGGATGGAAATCAAATAGATAATCCAATATTGAAAATGTATACCATTGCAATGTACATGTAAAATGTAAAATGTGTGTGAAAAGGTCACGTTTTTAAAAAAAATTATTATAATGCAAAAGTGCAAAAATATAAACTATTTAAACGTTTTAAAAAAACATTTTTGTATGTTAAAAACAACTTCACTGACTGAACAGCCAGTGTATTATACTAACTCTGCCTTCTCTTTCAAAACAGGCATACTTGAGAGATGTTCATTAATGCCCGGGGGGTAGTCAGCAGCTAATCTAAGTTGCCACATCAATTCCTTCTTGTGCAACCTATTTTGCCAATCACCCCCCCTCACGTCCACTATGACAAAGTCCAAAATACCAAACTTAAAACCACTAAAATTTCTACACGAACCACTGTGTTTGTATAATGCATTAGTATTTTTTCCACATTTCATATCATATAAATGCTCATATATCCTGTTCTTCAACATCCTTTCCGTCTTTCCGACATAAAATGAAGAACAGGAATTACATTTAGCAAGATATACCAATTTACTGGAACAACAGTTACCATTTTTCAAATAAATATGACACTTGTTAGAATTATTAATAGTGATGTCACGTTCAAGCATTATATATGAACAATAATGACATCTACCACAAGGCTTACTACCATATGAGTTTCTCTGTTTTTCATTAGAATTTCTGAAAACCTCCACCAAAGATTTTATGTTACTACCTACTTTGGTGGAGAAAATAGGCTTGTCACCAAGAACCCGAATTATTTCAGGATTAGTTCTAAAAATGTTCCAATTCTTTGACAAAGTTGTTTTTACTTGGGAGTAAAAGGGACTCAACTGTACTACACATGCCTGCTGGAAATTAGTGCCAACCCTGGTATTACCAAAACCAACAGTATCACCTGGTTTATGATTAATGCTGCCCAGTAATGGTTTATACATGGTACCCCATTTTTCACCAACCTCCTCACGTATTGAATCAATGAAGTACCCCGGGTAGCCTCTCTCTAAAAACATCTTCCTTAAATTCTGAAATTCCAGTATCACATCCTCCTTTGTAGTGGTCATTCTGGCTATCCTCACTGCCTGCCCCTTTATAATACTTCTTTTCTGGTGAATAGGGTGGTGACTAGTATAATGCAAATATGCATTGCAAAATGTGTTTTTTTTGTAGATTTTTGAGTGGAACCTGTTTTGTTTTTTTGAAAATCTGCACATCAAGGAAATTGATTTCCTGCTGGTGATATTGAAAAGTAAATTTTAAATACCTAGTAGTCTGATTTATATATTCCAAAAACTTAGGGATTCCTGCTACATCCCCTTTCCACACAATAAAAATATTGTCCAAAAATCTACCATAATATGCAATGCAAGGTGAAAATTCCATATCAGGTTGAAAAATGTATTTTTGTTCCCACCCTAAAAGCACCAGGTTAGCGTACAAAGGGGCACAGGCAGCACCCATAGCAACTCCCTGCAGTTGTTTAAAATATTCACCACCAAAAAATAAAAATTTATTCTCTAGAATCAGGCTCATTAGCTCACATAAAAGTGATACCTCATCAGGTTTTAAAACGGAGTTGGAAAAAAGAACTTCCTCAAAAAAATCTAACCCTTCCAGTTTTGGAATACAAGAAAAAAGATCCTGTACATCGATTGTAAGAAACTAACAATCAGCCATCCAGATATCTTGCTTAAGTTGACCCAAAAAGTCCCAAGAATCCTTTAACAAATGCGGAAATTTGTTGATAATGTGTTTCAGTTTTCCATCCACATAAACCGCTAGGTTGTGTGTCTTAGAACCTGCAGCTGCAACTATGGGTCTGAATGGTGGTTTCTTAAAATCTTTATGTACCTTCGGTATCCCAAAGATGGTTGGTATCCTAGGAAATTTATTTAATAAAAAATTGTATTCTTCTTTGGAAATTCTCTGATCTATCAGATATTCATATAAGTAACTATCCAATCTACGTTAGGAAATATTAATTTCATTTTTAGAGCATAAAGAATATCTGTCCTCCTGGAATAGTATATTCTGCATATCATTACTGTATTCCTCTACACCATAAATAACCCCTTTATCAGGGGTCATGATTCTTATATCCCTGTTATTTCTGATACTCTCAAGAATGTTTTTTTCACGAGTGTTCAAGTTGTTAAAAACCTTCCTTTTTTCACCCCAAGTCTTATATAAATCTTCCCTAACTAATTTCTTATATGCCGCTATAAGCGGATGCAGTGGGGGGTTAAACATACTGCTTTTCTTTAATACCTTGCTTGATTCACCCTTGCTTATTTTATCTGACAATATAAGATTCAAATTTAATTTCCTAAGATACAACTGCAGGTCAATCATAACCGAGGCTATATCCGGCACGTGGGTTGGTACAAACTTAAATCCCTTTGAAAATAGGGAAAATAAATCCTTAGTGATAGGAAAGTTGGAATAATTATATATGTTAAAACCATCCAAACTATACTTGATATTATCAACACTCTGAATCTGTTCTGTACTATCTACCATTGGTTGTAAGTCTGATTCTGCTTCACAATCCTGCTGTAGGTCTTGTTTGTCTCTTGTCTGCGTTTGGCTATTCTTTCTGAGTGTCGAGGCATGGGAAAATCCTGAATATCATCCAAACACTCAAGATCATTGTCACCATGGTGGATATCATCCATTTCAACCTCCATATTAAGGCTAGCTCTCAGCCTATTTTCTAACCCTCCAGAACCATGTTCATCCTGCTGCTGCATATAAAAAAACAGCTTATCAGTTGGATAGACCCTGCCTTGCTTATATTGTTTATTATCCCTTTCCATCTTTTTAACTTTTTTCTTAAATATATTATCACATTTTTGGTCCATCCTACTGATAATCTTGTAATACAAGTTTTCATACTGGGAAAACAGTAAATCAGTATTAATATTTTCATTCAACATATTCACTTCTTCCCTTAATCCAATAATCATAGACTCATAAACAGCAACAGTTTTAACCAACAATTCCAATCCTCACTTGTCAAACATTTCAGAAAAATTCTTTACAGTCACATTATCATAATAAATTCCATAAGGAAACTTAAAAACCCTTAGTCCCTGTGGTACTAACTCTTGCTTAATACATTCATTTAGATAACAGATTTCCATTTCACACAGTTTAAATTTGAACAGCTTCTTTTCAAAAGCATAAATCATTTCCCTTAAAGATGGGTATTCAACATGCTTGAAATTTCTAGACTCAAAATTTAAATTATACAGTTTGTTACCAGTTTCCTGAAAAGAAAAATGTCTTTGTATTAACTTTCCATACCTGTCGGTTTTGTTATTACTAATTGAATTGTCATTACCGGTATTGTTTTTTCCCCTGGAACTACTATTAACATAACATCTTTCCTCACCCAGTTCATTTTGTTTGTTTCCCAATCGACTTTGAAAAGTTTGTTTTTATCTTTACATGAACAGTTTGTGCAATAAAGTTCTTTATCTGCCCCACCCCTGCATGGAGGAGATTGGTAATGGCTACATGAGCCATGAACAATGTTAGTCTTGTCAGCCAATGACTTAGAAACAGTACCTGATTTAAAATTGAAAGTTTCACGCTCCTGGCGTTTTCCAACATGTCTGCTAGTTTCCACGAATGCTGACTCAATCTCTGCTTCAAACTGCACAGCACAGTTACTTCTGAATTGTCGTTTAGATGGAAAAATGCCCTGTTCACCTCCCAAGTGAATACCATGACCAGCGTTCGGTGTAGAAATGCTTCTCTCACCTCCATCATGAATTTGCACCAATGTAGTGACGTCACGCATTTTCTTAAAGTGGCAATGCTCAACATGTTCGTTATGTGTACCAGAATTGTTACCAAAGTCATTTCCCCTTTTAGAACTATCAGGGGTAAATGGAGAAAGAGGAATAATGCTGTTAGAATCCTTTTTACTATCCAAATCCTTTTTACTTTGTGAAAATAATTCAGTTAGTTTAGTGAGCTCTCCCTTCAAGTCAGCCACTTCCTTCTTCAAGGCTAAAAACTCAGGTAGTCCAGAATCCAAAATAGGAGAGAGCAACAGAGAGTCTGGGGACCCCATAGCAACAAAACACCAAATAACCAACAAAATCCAACCAAATGGTGTTGTAGTGCTGAAGTATAACCAAATAACAAGTAATAGCACAACGTTGCGAGTCCGCAGATACGATTTATTAATACAAAATACACAAATAGTTAAGCGCTTTCATCAAACAGTATGACTTCGTCAGAACAATTAAAATATAAACTTTCAGTCTTAAATAGCACCCAGTTTGAATTCATTGGTTTAGAAGTTAACAAATCATATTTTAAACATGCCAAATCTCATGAATAATGGATGGAAATCAAATAGATAATCCAATATTGAAAATGTATACCATTGCAATGTACATGTAAAATGTAAAATGTGTGTGAAAATGTCACGTTTTTAAAAAAAATTATTATAATGCAAAAGTGCAAAAATATAAACTATTTAAACGTTTTAAAAAAACATTTTTGTATGTTAAAAACGACTTCACTGACTGAACAGCCAGTGTATTATACTAACTCTGCCTTCTCTTTCAAAACAGGCATAATTGAGAGATGTTCATTAATGCCCGGGGGGTGGTCAGCAGCTAATCTAAGTTGCCACATCAATTCCTTCTTGTGCAACCTATTTTGCCAATCACCCCCCCTCACGTCCACTATGACAAAGTCCAAAATACCAAACTTAAAACCACTAAAATTTCTACACGAACCACTGTGTTTGTATAACGCATTAGTATTTTTTCCACATTTCATATCATATAAATGCTCATATATCCTGTTCTTCAACATCCTTTCCGTCTTTTCGACATAAAATGAAGAACAGGAATTACATTTAGCAATATATACCAATTTATTGGAACAACAGTTACCATTTTTCAAAAAAATATGACACTTGTTAGAATTATTAATAGTGATGTCACGTTCAAGCATTATATATGAACAATAATGACATCTACCACAAGGCTTACTACCATATGAGTTTCTCTGTTTTTCATTAGAATTTCTGAAAACCTCCACCAAAGATTTTATGTTACTACCTACTTTGGTGGAGAAAATAGGCTTGTCACCAAGAACCCGAATTATTTCAGGATTAGTTCTAAAAATGTTCCAATTCTTTGACAAAGTTGTTTTTACTTGGGAGTAAAAGGGACTAAACTGTACTACACATGCCTGCTGGAAATTTGTGCCAACCCTGGTATTACCAAAACCAACAGTATCACCTGGTTTATGATTAATGCTGCCCAGTAATGGTTTATACACGGTACCATGAACAAAATTCCCCTGCACATAGGGAGTTGCACGGTTAAAAGGAAAGTCAAAAGGAAAAAAGCAAGCCAGCAATAAGTGAGCCGTGAAATAATAAGTAGTTTATTAAAAACTACTAAAGCAGCATGAAAAGCTTATAAACAGACTGGTTTCGGCCCGGGTATAGCCTGGCCTTCTTCAGTGTTTTACAAAAAAAGCCAATCATGGTATAGTTTTATATAATCATGAAAAACAATTGATTGGTTGACAAGTCATCTGCAGTTACTATTCTCATGAATATTCATCAGATATATAGTGAAAAGATTTTTCATAAATATTCATTAAGCCCTGGATTAAAAAGGGCACCAAGTTTGGTGATCCATTTCTTTTCTTTTGCATCAAGTTTTTTATGCCAGCCACATTTATTAGTTCGATCACCAATAAGTTTATCAATAATCACAAAGTGAAATTGAGTTGTATTATGTGTGAGTGTATGTTTATATAAAGCATTGGATGTTCTTTTACATTTAATATCACTCAGATGTTCGGACATACGTAACCTGAGGGGTCGAGAGGTCTGCCCAATATAAAATGAGTGACAGCTGCAACAGGCCATATAGACAGCCCAATCAGTATTACAATTTGCAAAAAATCGAATATCAAAAACTGTGTTGCTGTTTCTACTACTGAATTCCTTTGATTTCAGAATATATTTGCAGTTAACACAATGGCCACATGGGAAACAGCCAATGAGTTTGTCGCCCAAAATAGTCGTTTGATATAGCTGAGGGAGTATGGATTCTGAAAGATGTTTATAATGATTAAAGTATCCCGCTAAATTTTTTCCTTTTCGAAAAGAAAAGGAACATGTTTTGGGAATAAATGTTTGAATTCTGACATCCGCTTCCAATATATTCCAATTGTCCTTAATAATGTTCATGAATCTATTGGTATTTCTGCCAAATGTAGTGGTAAAACGCAGAGTATTTTTGGTCATGGGTTTCTTTTTATACATCAATAAATTTGATCTATGTAGGCCAGAGGCAAAATTTTGAGCCATTGTAACATACCCTGAGCTATAGCCCCTGTCAATAAATCTATTGTATAAATCCTGAGCATGATGTGTAAAACTGGTGTTATCAGAACAATTACATCTGATTCTGATAAATTGTGATTTTGGAATGTTTTTGGCGATATGTTTTGGATGAAAGCTACATTGGGCAGGCCTTGATGCCATTGAATTTTGGCTCTACAAATCTAATATGTATCAACCGGGTTTCAATACCTTTCTGCTGAATTTGACTGAGCATGTGCTTACTAAAAATGTTTTTTTTCTATAATCAGGAATGCTTTTTACAGATCAGAGGTACAGCGATGGGGGCTTCTTTTGCCCCCATATATGCTGATCTGTTTATGGCTTATATTGAGCAGATTATGATTTATGATGACACTCATAATTTGTATTTACCTGAAATTGATATTTGGCAGAGATATTTGGATGATTGCTGGATGGTGTGGAGATCAGATATTTCATATCTTCAGGAATTCATGGAATACTTAAATGACAATAAATGGGGAATACAGTTTACTATCACTTATGTTCAAAAATCCATAACGTTTTTGGATGTTTTGGTCACCAGAAATAGGGATAATACCCTAAAAACTGAAATTTATAGGAAGTTTCCCCAATATAACACCTTACTCCATGCCTCCAGCTTCCATACTCCCTCAGCTATATCAAACGACTATTTTGGGCGACAAACTCATTGGATGTTTCCCATGTGGCCATTGTGTTAACTGCAAATATATTCTGAAATCAAAGGAATTCAGTAGTAGAAACAGCAACACAGTTTTTGATATTCGATTTTTTGCAAATTGTAATACTGATTGGGCTATCTATATGGCCTGTTGCAGCTGTCACTCATTTTATATTGGGCAGACCTCTCGACCCCTCAGGTTACGTATGTCCGAACATCTGAGTGATATTAAATGTAAAAGAACATCCAATGCTTTATATAAACATACACTCACACATAATACAGCTCAATTTCACTTCGTGATTATTGATAAACTTATTGGTGATCGAACTAATAAATGTGGCTGGCATAAAAAACTTGACGCAAAAGAAAAGAAATGGATCACCAAACTTGGTGCCCTTTTTAATCCAGGGCTTAATGAATATTTATGAAAAATCTTTTCACTATATATCTGATGAATATTCATGAGAATAGTAACTGCAGATGACTTGTCAACCAATCAATTGTTTTTCATGATTATATAAAACTATACCATGATTGGCTTTTTTTGTAAAACACTGAAGAAGGCCAGGCTAAACCCGGGCCGAAACCAGTCTGTTTATAAGCTTTTCATGCTGCTTTAGTAGTTTTTAATAAACTACTTATTATTTCACGGCTCACTTGTTGCTGGCTTGCTTTTTTCCTTATACACGGTACCCCATTTTTCACCAACCTCCTCAAGTATTGAATCAATGAAGTACCCCGGGTAGCCTCTCTCTAAAAACATCTTCCTTAAATTCTGAAATTCCAGTATCACATCCTCCTTTGTAGTGGTCATTCTGGCTATCCTCACTGCCTGCCCCTTTACAATACTTCTTTTCTGGTGAATAGGGTGGTGACTAGTATAATGCAAATATGCATTGCAAAATGTGTTTTTTCTGTAGATTTTTGAGTGGAACCTGTTTTGTTTTTTGAAAATCTGCACATCAAGGAAGTTGATTTCCTGCTGGTGATGTTGAAAAGTAAATTTTAAATACCTAGTAGTCTGATTTATATATTCCAAAAACTTAGGGATTCCTGCTACATCCCCTTTCCACACAATAAAAATATCGTCCAAAAATCTACCATATATGCGATGCAAGGTGAAAATTCCATATCAGGTTGAAAAATGTATTTTTGTTCCCACCCTAAAAGCACCAGGTTAGCGTACAAAGGGGCACAGGCAGCACCCATAGCAACTCCCTGCAGTTGTTTAAAATATTCACCACCAAAAAATAAAAAAATATTCTCAAGAATCAGGCTCATTAGCTCACATAAAAGTGATACCTCATCAGGTTTTAAAACGGAGTGGGAAAAAAGAACTTCCTCAAAAAAATCTAACCCTTCCAGTTTTGGAATACAAGAAAAAAGATCCTGTACATCGATTGTAAGAAACCAACAATCAGCCATCCAGATATCTTGCTTAAGTTGACCCAAAAAGTCCCAAGAATCCTTTAACAAATGCAGAAATTTGTTGATAATGTGTTTCAGTTTTCCATCCACATAAACCGCTAGGTTGTGTGTCTTAGAACCTGCGGCTGCAACTATGGGTCTAAATGGTGGTTTCTTAAAATCTTTATGTACCTTCGGTATCCCAAAAATGGTTGGTATCCTTGGAAATTTATTTAATAAAAAATTGTATTCTTCTTTGGAAATTCTCTGATCTATCAGATATTCATATAAGTAACTATCCAATCTATGATAGGAAATATTAATTTCATTTTTAGAGCATAAAGAATATCTGTCCTCCTGGAATAGTATATTCTGCATATCATTATTGTATTCCTCTACACCATAAATAACCACCCCTCCCCCTTTATCAGGGGTCATGATTCTTATATCCCTGTTATTTCTGATACTCTCAATAATGTTTTTTTCACGAGTGTTCAAGTTGTTAAAAACCTTCCTTTTTTCACCCCAGGTCTTATATAAATCTTCCCTAACTAATTTCTCATATGCCGCTATAAGCGGATGCAGTGGGGGGTTAAACATACTGCTTTTCTTTAATACCTTGTTTGATTCACACTTGCTTATTTTATCTGACAATATAAGATTAAAATTTAATTTCCTAAGATGCAACTGCAGGTCAGTCATAACCGAGGCTATATCCGGCATGTGGGTTGGTACAAACTTAAATCCCTTCGAAAATAGGGAAAATAAATCCTTAGTGATAGGAAAGTTGGAATAATTATATATGTTAAAACCATCCAAACTATACTTGATATTATCAACACTCTGAATCTGTTCTGTACTATCTACCATTGGTTGTAAGTCTGATTCTGCTTCACGACCCTGCTGTAGGTCTTGTTTGTCCCTTGTCTGCATTTGGCTATTCTTTCCGAGCGTCGAGGTATGGGAAAATCCTGAATATCATCCAAACACTCAAGATCATTGTCACCATGGTGGATATCATCCATTTCAACCTCCATATTAAGGCTAGCTCTCAGCCTATTTTCTATTTGTAATTTGCACCTGCCCTGTTCTAAAGATCTTATTTCCATTTTTTATCTGTGCTTTAGTATTTACTACTTTAAATACAGTTAGTTTAGACTTTGATTTCCATTTTCTAGTAATTGCTTTTGGCAGCCACCAGAATTAACAAGGCCTTACTATGTCTAGGCATTTCAGATCCTGTATCACAGCTCAAAAAATAATTTTCAGAGTTATGTGGATTTACTCACCCAATATTTATGACAGAGAACTCTTTAGGGAATTTTTAAAGCCTGCCACATGATTACACTCCCAAAAAATATATTACTGTTTACTTCTTTCTTCCCCATCATATCTCCAATATTTGCTATCTACCAGAGGAAAAATTCCTTGGTGCCTGCTTGGGATATAAAATACCTATACAAATACCATCAAGCAAAGATCCAAAATTTTCTAGATTTTGTTGCATAATTGGCAGCAAAGCATATATCCTCCCATTGTTCCCTTGTGAATTGCTCATCCAATCTCTCTCTCTCTCTCTCTTCTCAATTTTTTCTAACCTCCCCTGACTGATTCCTGTAGTTATCATGCATTATAATATATGCCCTACTGACTATCCATTTCTAAAGGCAACTTCTGTTCTAGATTCAGCTAAAAACTCTACCAGAGCTAATTTTTAGTCTTAGGATTAAAAAAAAAAAAAACAATTCTACAAGTACCAGCTCTTCAAAGAAGATGCAAACTCAGTCAAATTCTATTTAGCTCTTTCATTCTTTTTTAATAATCCACACAAGAACTTCATCATAATTTAACAAACAACTCAAACATACTGTTTAAAAATGGAGCCACACTGGTTGTTTGCATACCACAGGACTGTCTTGTAGAATTGTTCTTTTGGTTTTGTGTTCGTTATTTACTCCGTTTTTGGGGATTTTATTCTGTTTCACTTAGGATTTCCAATTGCTTTCTTTTTGCCTGTACTCAGATATCAATCCATGATAGGGAAGTCAGTCTCTAGACTGAAGTTCAAATGTCTTCTTGGCCTCTTCTCATTATATTACATTTCCCTGTCTAGTTATTTGCTCCCACTACCTTTGTTCCTTTGCCAGTTTTCTCCAGGAAATCCCACCCCTTCTTGCCTATACTCTGTACCTCTAATTTCCATCATCCCCATCAGCAGAATTCCTGAACATTTTGATATGTCTTCATCTTTAGAATCAGGTAAGGGAGAGGTATGACTTGCTTACCTGGGTAAAGTAATGAATGTATTTCTATCTAGAAGTCCTTGGATGATTTATATGTATCCTGTTTTGACAGGAAGCAATTCCATTTAATGGATCTGACAAGATCCTTGCATTGAATTCACAATTCTCTGTATGATTTCCTTGAGGAGGGATTCATGTTTTAAAGTAACTGAGTCTATATCCTGAAATGAACTGTCATTTTATTTTTAAATTACTTATTAGCTGTGAGGATTTGTATTTCTTACTCTTTATATAATATTTACTAGCAGCTACATCATTTAGTAAATTTAATATAATATTACTGTACAGGGTTAGTGTTTTGTCAGCCTTGTACACATCCTAGTGAAAAGACCAGCAGATGTTTATTATTTATTGACTAATATTTAATGCATTGATGTTTAAGCATCTCGCTTAGATGTAGTTGTGTGATTTTTTAATATTAGTGTAATTCTGTACTGCAGAGATTGGATAGTGATCAGTAAAGGAGTCTGGAAGTAAACCAAACATGGATCTGCTGATCTGATATACTGCTATAATTCATTCCTGGAGACTGTTTCTTCTTGTCTTTTTTCCTACCCTAGCAGTAAACAGATTAGTTGTACAGTCCATACAAAATTATTAGGTTCTAATTGGGAGACATGAGGACCAGTAATGGTTTATATCATCCATAACTAAAGTTTCTTTGCAAGAACTGCAGGTTATCCATGCAAGAGTGCCATTATTTGGTTACAGTGCTTGCTTTTGTTGAATATGCATTTATATTAGTATTAGATGCTTATAATGGATGATGTGCATATTCAGATATGCATACTCACATTTTTTCACATGTAACTTCACTCCACATTTTCCCTCACGTGCTGAGTTCTCGCTGTGTAATGAGTACTCACTTATGCATGTCTCTGTAGAGGAGATGTAATGTTCTAGCCTTGCTTCTGTGATGTCAGTGATGACAGCTACATGAGGCTGATGTAGGACAAGGGATATCGCAAGCTGGTTAATTTTTTGCAAATACTATGTGCATTTAATGAATTAGCTTTAACCGTGTAGCTGACATCCAGTTTATTTCAGATGGGGATGAGAGAGACTGATCAGGTATAAATGGGTAAGTTGCTGTAACAGGTGCTTAGAACTGTGGACCAGATTTCACGTGGATGTCCCCAGATCTGTATTGTAGAATTTGTAACTGAGAGCTGACGTCATACATGAAATTACTTTTATATTTATGCTTACTCTTGACATTTCAGGGTCTGGTATAAATTGTGCTGGTCTTATAGTATGATAACCTATGATGGGGCATTCTGAAATTTGTTGAGGTATACTCTACAACAGTGAGTATACATAAGGTTCCTTTGGAAGAGAGAGAGAAAAAGGAGGTTGTAGTTATGCATAGTTTTTCAGAGATAGGTTTTACTGAAAAATAAAATGTAAAGTAGAATGTATAGTAATACATCCCAGGCGGCTGTAATAGTTCCCAGCCATAATAAGAAATAAGTTGCTCACGTTAATAGTTTAAAAGATGACAAATGATATACCCTTGAAAAGAACAGATGTGTGTTGGTCACCTGGCAGGTGTGTACAGTTAAGATAAAGGTGTGAAATGTGAACTGGGTATGCAGTGCATAAGTGTCCAGCATGAACTTGAGCTAAGCAAATAAAACTGGATTAAAATATGTGAGGTGGCGACATTATTTTGGCAGTGTCTGATGAGAACTCAAGTTCGCTTTATACTGACTCACAAGTGATTGAATACTGTAATGAGTTGATGAAGTGTGAATATCATTACACATAACAAGGCTGACAAATGTGATTGAAAGGGAAGAAACTGTTGTTAAACAAGTGAACCCTTCAGTGCTGTTTCATAAAAGTTCCTGAGTTTAATATTGTTTCATAAAAGTTCCTAAGTTTAGTATTGTTACTTGGGAGATACTCTGTTGCAAGTGGATAAGGACAGTGAATAATTAATTGGATAGAAGCACTGCAAATTCTAGTTGAAACTGAGCAGGGGAGGAGAATGAATATTGATAAGTCCAACAAGGGTTCATGCGCTAGAGACTAACGGAAGTAGGAATTGCTAGACGTTTTTGAAAATTGAATACTTAATATAAAGTGGCATTACTGAAAATGCAACCAGATATACTAATCCAACAGAATGGAAGTGAGTGTGTGGGACAAAAAGCATAGCATTTGTAATGCTTCACCTGTTAAACTTCCAGCGGCCACACTGATAAATGGAACAACAGGCTGACCTGGGCTCACTGCCAGTGGCTGCAGACTTCCAGGGATTAGCCATAGATATCTAGCTGTGCTAGCTGTTGCCAAGCATTAATTTATAACCATCTTCTAGGTTAAAATCAGTGATTACGTTTTTGCTTTATCCTGCTTCTTCAGTAGTAGCTTGACAGAACGTCCACAGAGAAAACATTTATCAGCATTATATTAACAGCATGTTTTAAGCAAGGTTCTATAAGAGATTAAGTTTTAATTAAAAAAAAAAAAATCCAGCAGCTGTTACAACGTTAATTTTAAAACGGACTCAAAAACCTCGGCTGAGGTTATCAGGAAACCACTGTGTAGTGTACTTTATAAACAATGGGACCAAACCAGTGGTCTAGCTCACAGTGAAGCTATTAAATGTACTAGCCTGCCTAAAATTCATTGGTAGTTTATTACACAAAAAGCCACTCTTCTTGGGAAAATGTTTTCTTTAAAGATGTAATGTATTTCTCAAAAACAATAAGCATTGTTATTTCTAGATGATAAAACATGAGAAATAAAAAAAAAAATTCCCAAGATGGGCACCAGCACTTAATTTCTGAAACACTTAAAAGTAATATCAGAGTACTGCTTAATACTCTGCAATATATTGAGAGGGGATTTAAACAAGCCAGGTTATCAGAGTAAGGTTTTCAGTCAATAAAATATTTTCTTTGTGTAAGATTTCTGTATTCTTTCCAAATTAAATATGTGCTCTGTGCAATAAAAACAAAATATTGTACAATATTCAATATGGTACCATATTAAGGAATTAAATATTAGTAGTATTACAGATGGATGCCTGGAAGATATGTTTAATAATATGACAGCACTTACTAACAAATGACTGATCAATTGCTTTAAAACTAAAAACACTAGCAGTACCAGATCTGAAGTCATTAGTAGTTGGATAAGTGTTGATCATCCATTGAATATGGATATTTCTTATTATTACCAACCAAGTGTAATATACTGCAGTTCTTGATGTTAAATAAAATGTTTTCTCATGTGCCCAAGACTGCAATAAGTCAAAAAAAAAAACTTGAAGAATCTGTTTCCCAAGACAGTGATGATAGTTGTAGCCACTTTTGTATCATCATCAAACTTGCTTACCAATATCTGGTCACATGTATTTCCTGTTGTTGATACAACGCCTTCCTCAGTAAGCAGTTACTTGAGGTGGATGGCTGTTATATTTATTTATATAATGGTCTAAGGACATCTTTTTTTAGCCATGATCGGCAGCGCTTGACACAAATAAAATTTACATTTTAAAATTAGAACAGAAAAAAAAAAGTTAAAATGTATGCAGGGAAAGTACACAGAGGGTAGGTTCCATGGTCTCTTATAGTGCATGTAACGGTATGATACGAAAGTACAATGGTGACTTAGTATAGAGTCCTTACCTTGTTACTGCAGTTGACAATGAGGAATTCTCAGAGTCTGGGAGATGCACTTCTTAATGTGCTGGATAACAACTAACAACAACCTGAGGATGAGTATGAGGAATAGGGGGCAGGACTAGGTTAGTTCTGAACAGTAACAGGAAACAGCAAACATCGTATTTAATTTTAATGTATTTATTTGGTAAAGAGGAAAGTGAACTAGTCCTCAAATCCTTTGTAGCCCCAATGCAAAGTATGTGGGCAGTTTGGTGTAGCCAGTTAAACAATATGTTTTTTGGTTGTGGGAGTAAACCCAAATATACTAAGAAACCCCCCTTAATTACATGAAGAGCATGAAAGCTCTGCCCAGAGAGTGACCAGTGGTCAAGACTGAAGCACAGATCCTTTTGGGTGGCAAATAGCTGTAAGTATGGAAATTATTCTTTTGAGCTGGGATACAGGATCTGAATTGTCTAGACATAGTAAGGCCTTATTAAGTTTAATTCTGTTGGCTGCCAAAAATGCAATTACTTGAAAGTGAAAATTAAAGTCTATACCAACTTTATTTGAGGTACTGAAAACCACACAAGAGATAAAAGAACTGGAAGTGGGATCTTTAGAAAAGGGAAAGAGCAAATTACGTAGAAGTAAATGGAAATTGTGGAAATAATACATGCATAATAATAATGTAAAGGAGGAGGAGGATTAAGGTTTAAGGGAAGGCAGAAGGTCAGCAATTTTTTGTAATGGTAGACTAATGCTAGAAGCAAAGAAAATATATGGGGGAAAGAGGTTGTGAATGGATGCATATTGTATTTAAGTGGAAAAATGTTAAAATGGTTTGTTTTCTTTTCTGTTAATGTATGTTTGCTCATGACTCAAGTGATAATTTAATAAAGGTGTTGTAAAACAGATTGGATCACATATACTAGAGATTTGAGGCAAAAATCTTAACTACTGAGCCATTGTGCTGCACTTTTTAGAACTATTCAAATAATACAGAACAAAGGCAATATGACATTCATTCAGATATGAGATATGTACATCTATCGGGGGTACAACAATAGTCAAACAAAATGGACTGAGCATGGCACATTAAGAGCAGTATTTAGATTAATAGCCTGTAGGACAGAACTGGGTTTGGTGTATTAAAATAATGATAATAAATGTTGATGTATAATTAATTATAACCGCAGAAGAGATGGTTGAAGAATTTATTACATGTAATGAAGACAAACTTGAATAAAGGGACTTTTAAGTGGAACATTTTTTATATAATGAATATATGTGTGTGTGTGTGTGTGTGTGTGTGTGTGTGTGTGTGTGTGTGTGTGTGTGTGTGTGTGTGTGTATATGTAATGAATCACATGGGTAGTAGAGCAGAAATGGACAAAATGGTGGACATTATAACAGTTGGGCTTAACTATTTGAATAAAAATCTCAGTATGAGGTAGTACTAAAGTAGAGTTTTCACTTGCTGAAAAATATCTGTGTTGCAGTAAATGGCTCTGATAAAATAAACAATGAAACAATCTATCATGGATATGTAGCTGTACTGAATTAGATGATGTATGTTTACAGGAGGCGGAGAATATGTGGTGATAAGCAAACTAGCAACCAAACATTTCAATAAGAACTAAAAACAATGTCAGCCATAAAAAGTAAACAAAAATTCTGCCACTGTGGTTTGCTTTATATTGGAGAAACCAATTTTTTATATTTAAATTAAGGAGCACTTTGGAAACATTAAGAGTAATAGTATAAATAGTCCTTTCTCTTCACACTTTCAATATTACCATGTTAGCAGACTTGATGGTTTAAATGTTTCACTTTTAGAATAAGTAAATGTTTATTTTTTTTTTGTAGTATAGATTTAAAACATAGGTAACTTAAAGCCTCTTTATTTTACAGTGTAATACTTTGATCTTCAGAGGTTTAAATATTGATTGTCTCTGGAAATTATTTTCACATGATAGGAGCTTGTGCTTTTGATTTATTCCTCTTTCTTCCCTAATTGTTCTTCAACTGATTTAACCGGAACATTTCTGTTATTCTGTTTATTATTCATGTTATGATATAGATGTGGTTGTTTCTTTTGGTATTCTTATTTTCCTTCCTGGAGAGTTTTCTGTTGAGGCATCAGGTCAATAAAGTTTTCTTTGTGGAAGTCTTGTCATTTATTTGTATTATTTAAATATTGTTTTAGCTTGCTGTCTTAGGAACTAGTAAGAAAAAATGTAGACAATAAATATAGGTAGATTATATTTACTATTAAAGATCATTTACTTAATTGACGAGAATGAATGCGTGTTTCTATTTGCTGGTAATAGCACCCTCCTAAATGGAAACCATGTTATAGGGCATCTTTTGTACATAGAACAAGTATTCATCCTTGCCACATTTTTCATAATGTTATCAAAGGACAGTCCATGCACATGTTTAGACTTTCTGTATCTGAGATACAATTTAGAGATAGTTTGGTTAAGCTTCATACAGAGTTGCTTAGTAGAGGTTACTCTAGTAATGAAGTTAATAAGAGCATGGAATGAGCAGTTGCCGCTAGGCACACATGAACCAAACCTTACTTTTCCTCACCAGTAATTAATATTGAGTGTAAGCCTGGCAGTAGTAATATCTGTTCAGTCTCATTAGTTTATAGTAGTGACACCAAGGCTTTAAAAGACATCATTATGTGATATTGGCCAGTGTTACACACTGATGCACGAATTAAAGAGATAATGGGTTCTTATCCACATTTTCGCTATAAGAGTAAGAAATCCTTAAAAAGATCATTATGTTATCCGGCCAATACCCACTGTGAAGAGCATGTGAATTTAGTCAATTGGACATTTAGATGTGGCTCTAGTAATTTGTGTGAGTACGTAGATGACAATGAAAGCTTTATACACATGATAATGGTAGGAGATATAGTTTTTTAGTTAGTGCACATTGTAATAGTAAACATTTAATTTATTTGTCCCACTGTGAAAAGTGTAGTTCATTTTGTGTGGGTAAAATGAACAGATGATGGTGTGACAGAATAAGGGATCCTCTTTATTGTACACGCACCGTGAATAGTGTTAGTGTACTTGCAAAACATACTCTGAATAAGGGCTTCACACATATTTTTAAGTTTCTAGTCATTAAAAATGTCCCTGAAAGTAAACGGGTGGGTGATTTGGTTAACAATACTGAAAAGATTGAGTTAAGATGGATAATTAAACTAGCAGCTAATCAAGGCTCCGGTTTAAATGAATATGTTCAACTGAAACCTGCACTTAAAGCATGTCGATTGAGAGGGTAATCTCTGCTTTTGAATATTATTGTCTTTAATTGTTTTAAGGTTTTTATGGTTTTAATTAGGATAATGATTGGTAATTTAGAAACAAATAATATAATTTATGTGATTGGTTTATTTATTAATTGTTGTGATGATGTATGAGGTTATATAAATGTTCTCTTTATGTTGTTTTATTGTCTGAAAAAGTGACTTATCTCATAAAAGTGCTCACCTTCTAATAAATTTTACTTCATATATCTCATTTTGTTTGAATTGCTTGTTTAGTGATAGTTACTACTCAGCCATGCTTCGGAGGTGGTTTGGTTCGCTTCGGTTCTGAAGCAAAGTTTCAGCAAAAGCTCAAATCAGCCTTGGGAAATCTCAGCTTTTATACACAAGCCTTCTTTTACAATTAATCATTAGGTGAATGTCATTCAATTGTTTTTACAATTATCTCTTACTTTGTGACTATCATTGCGAGGTGAGCACAGCTGCATTGAGCTCCATTCAGCTGCCATCTTGGAGAGCTTTAATCAAGTCAGCCACTACATAGCAACATACTCTACTAATTATATAAGATCCTTATTCCCTCTGTATTGAAACAGGTGAGCTCCAGAGTCTAAGATTACAACTATTCCAAAACAAAACTTTAGTTCACTCCCAATTCCCTTAGGTCTACTCATCATTAAAAAGCTTGCTAGCAACATTTGCTACTAGACAAACAACAACTGATTGTTTTTTGAGCTTTCTTGGCCCTCGGGTGCTGCCCTGCTCCGTTTGCCCTCTCTTCACTCAGACTCACTTCGCTGTCTTCCCACCGCCATTCCCACCCACCCCCATATAATTTCCTTTATACCTAACCATTGTTAACACCCACTCTGCACCCTACTTCCCCTACCTGTTTTCCACACAAACCATAACTAATCCCTCCCCTCTCCCACACTACACTTGCAAACTATTACTTCTCCTTCCACTACCCACATTACTCCTACCTCCCCTACTCAAACATCACCTAGGCAACACACTCTCACATACCTACCTGCAAAATAAACCTACTACTAATTCCTCAATGACCAATCTCAATATTCTAGTACTCAATACTCTTACCAATCATGGCTTACTCTACTACCCTTTTTCTTGTACTACCTCCAGTTCTCCTCCTTCACACTCTCACCTCACTTAATATCCAGTTATCTCCTATTCTCAAAGTTCCTACAATACCTCATACTACGGCTACCTTATCTCCTTATCATTCATATGCTATTTTTGCTTCTATCTTTTCTACTGAAACTCCTCTTCCTAAAATCAACCCCCCCACCTACACCACATTCCCTAAAAATAAAACAAAATATTTTATCTTTAACTTATGCAAATAAAACTGCCACTACTACCCTAATGTTCTTCTACTTGCAGGAGATATTCATCCAAATCCAGGTCCCACTCAACACAACTCCACCTATAACTATAGTCCTACTAACCTATACACCTCTGCCCACTCAAACAAACAAATCTCCTTTTACTCAATAAATACTAGAAGTATATTAAACAAAGTTAGTGAACGTCATGCTTGTATCTCAAGCCACACCCTTGATGTCATCACCCTAACAGAAACTTGGTTAAAACCTCAACACCATGACAAAGACTTTCTCCCTCCTGGCGATAGCACAGTGGGCCTTGATCACCAAAAGAAAAGGCATTGTGGAGTTGCCATTGTTTACTCTAACCACCTTACTCTGACAACTCCTAATAAAACTATCCTATCATTTTCCCCTGCTGAAATACTGACAGCCAACCTTGTACTTAACACCCATACCACTATCACAATAGTAGTAATCTACATTCCCCCGGGGGATAACTTACCCTGCTGGAAAACATACTCATACTTCTCAAAACATATTCCTAATGAAACCATTATTCTTGGTAATGTCAATATTAATTGGTTAACCCTCTGTACCCCAAATTCTTCCTTACACATGAACTTGTATGGCTTTACTCAATTTATCACTGATGCCACCCATACCAACAACTCTCATACACACAGCACCCTTATCGACTGGATTCTGGTCTCTCATCCCTCTAAATATCACAATCCTGAAACTCTTCCCAACAAACTAAGTGATCACTCCCCAATAAAAGTACTTAGATATATCCCTCACTTTACTAAACAGCATAGATTTCATGCCGTAAGTTTACTGTCTTCCAACCAGACACATTTAAATCTCTTCTCTCTAATGTTAACTGGAATTTCCTTACCCAACTTCCCCTTGACGATGCTGTCCTGTCTTTCAACTCCACCTTTCTCAGTATTCTTGACTCACTTGCCCCACTTCTTACAGTCCATATTAAAACTAATATATCTCCATGGCTATCAAGTTCCACCTGCATCCTAATGAAAAACAGAGACAGAGCATGGAAAACATGGACCAAAACAAAGTTCTCTGCAGACTTGCTAAAATATAAAGAACTTAGAAATTGGACCAAAAAGTGTATTAATAAAGGTAAAAGAGACTTCTACTATAATCCACCCTCAGCCTTGAAATCTAACCCCCCCAAAATTTTGGAACTCACTAAACCACATACATACTGGTGGTCCCTGCTCCCCCAATCCTTGTCCTGATAAGACTCCCAAAGATGCTGCCTCCACCTTCAACACATATTTCATTGACTCTATAGCCAAACTACTTAACCCCAGTGCCAACTCGTCTACCTTTAATAATATTTCAAACCACTCTCTATCAAATCTCGCTATACTCTCATCAAATTCTTTTTCCCTCAAACCTGTATCCACTAGCTACATCAAATCCCTACTCTCTAAACGTAAACCTTGCTCAGCTTCTACCAACAATATTCCTTCCCTTTTCCTTCGGTTAGCTGATGACTCTCTAGCTCTCCCTGTATCTATCTTAATCAACTGATCCATTTCAGAGTCCAAAGTCCCTTACATATGAAAACAATTTTTCACCCTAGCAATACATAAAGGTGGTAACTCCTCAGACATCACTAATTGTAGACCAATTGCCATCCTCTCTCCTCTCTCTAAAGTTCTAGAAAAATGCATACATAAACAAGTTATGCACTACCTACTCTCTGAAAATCTGCTCA
Organism: Protopterus annectens; assembly: GCF_019279795.1. Lineage (NCBI taxonomy): Eukaryota > Metazoa > Chordata > Ceratodontiformes > Protopteridae > Protopterus > Protopterus annectens. The sequence goes on along the minus strand of NC_056748.1, from coordinate 857,839,841 downwards.
CACCTACTCAACATGGCTTTAGACCAAAGCATAGTACTACTGCTGCCCTACTATCACTTCTTAATACTATATCCCTTGCCAGAGATGATAACAAACTTATAGGTTCATAGGTTAGTACTAGGCTAACTGCCCTTGTGGGCCAGTCTCCTGCCTATTCTTAGATCTCTTTAAAGCTTTCAACATTGTCTCTTACCCCCTCCTTCTGCACAAACTAACCAACATTAACTTCTCCCCTGCTACTGTTGCATGGTTTTCTAGCTACCTCACTGACAGATTTCAAGCAGTGAACTGGCAATCTGCCCTCTCCCCTCCTCTCCCAGTTAAAATGGGTGTCTCTCAGGGTTCCGTCATTGGTTCACTACCTTTCAACATCTTCACTAATCTTTTTTATTCTTCTTGTCCTCAGTAATCACTGGTCCAATATGCTGATGACTCTACTGTCATCACTATCGCTGACTCTCCCTCCAAACTCATCTCTAGAACAAAGACTTCCTTTAACTCAGAAGAAAACTGGGTCTCTGATAACCAGCTTATCCTTAACCCCAAAACAATATAAGCTACTGCTTTTTCTTCCTAAAAAACTACAACCACATTAAATCCACTTTCACAATCCTGTCCCTCAATAACACACACATCCAGGTGGACGCTAGCACTAAACTCCTTGATGTCATCATTGACGACCAACATAAATTCAATCTACACATTAACAACTGTATCAGGAAAACTCATCAGAAACTAGGGTACCTCTACCGCAACAAAATGTTTCTCACTAGTGAAGCTAAAGTGACTGTCTCTTATGCCTACCTCCTACCCCGTCTATTATATGGCTTTCAAATTCTTACTTGCCTCAGCTCCACACTCCTTGCCAAACTTGAATCTACCTACAACAAGATAGCCAAATTTGCAGCCCATAAAACTTACAAGTCACATCACTGTCTCTCACTCAAAACACCTTAACTGGCTTGAACTACCTCCTCATCAGCTTCTTCTCCCTCAACTCCAGATCATCCACTCTATTCTTTATCAGCCTTCTTACTGTCCTAGCCTATCATCTGTCATCTCCCACTATTCACCTGCTAGATCCTTCTGGAGCTCTAACCTAGATCTGCTACAAATCCACAAACCTAAAACCAAGAAAGGATCTATTCTCTATAGCTATAACCCTTCCAAGGCCTGGAACAAACTCCCACTAGAGATCAGGTCACTCAAGCAACTTAGTCAATTCAGGCTAGCCACTGAAGAATATCTGTTAAGCTAATGGACCTACCTCTGAACCCACCCCATTAAACAGCTTATCAACCCTAACTGCACACCTGTATATGCTCCCAACTTATGTAACTTTCTCTAACTTTCTAGACCTTGTCTCACATTAACTTCTCTGTCATAAGCACATTGCATACATTCTTATCCGCATAATGTAAGATTTAATGTCTAGTGACAAAACTATTGTTAGTCGTTCTGAATGATGTGGGATTCTAAATCTGACAGACATAATGATTAGTTTACTGTAGTAAATCCTTGTTTTTCATGTATATGTTGCTTTGAATATTTTTTGTTAACCAGTTGTTGATTATTTACTTATTTTTGTAAAAGTTAATCTTTAGAACATGTGGAACTTTTCTCCCCGGGCCTCCGCTGAAAAAGGGCTACTTAGATCAGTTGGACAAACCTGGTCAACAAATGTAAAATAAATAAATAAACAATAAAATAAATAATATTATATTTTCCTATTAAACAAAAATCAACATTTCTGAGCAAGAAGACCAAGAGAACATAGCAAGATAATCCTTTCAAAACATAGCAAGATACTCCTTTCAAAACATAGCAAGATACTCCTTTCAAAGACTATATGGGATTCTTGAAGGGATGGAAAAAACCCATTATGTCATTCTTTTTAATACTCTATCTTTCTAAAGCAAATCAAGAAGAAGGTATGTCATGTACAATAAAATAGCACACTGATTTGTACCTAATGCAGCTGAACCATCCCAGCCAAACAGGTCACTTATAGTAACACGTATTTCATATATTAATAAGGAACAAAATGCTGCATGAAGTAAATTGTGTATAAATATTGAAGAAATATAATAAGCTGGGGCAAGGACTTCACAGTTATGGCTGTATCCCAGAGAAAAGCGGGTATATATTAGAACATTGAAGTTTCAAAACTTCGAATGTTCTAATATCGAACCCTATTCAGCAAAAGCTGAAAATATTGAAGCAACAGAAAACCAAATTTTTCCTAGGGAAAGAATTTGGTTGTCCGCTTCTGTTGCTTTGGTATTTTCAGCATTGTGGTGGAAAGTTATGTGTTGGGTTCAGGTAAGTGTGCGATTGAGTGTGGGTAAGGTTAGTTAGGGTTAGGGTGCAGGTTAGGTATGTGTGCGATTGTGTGGATGTGAGGGTTAGGGCAGGTAAGGTGAGTTAGGGTTAGGGCACGGGTTAGGTATGTGTGCAGTTGTGTGGATGTGAGGGTTAGGGCGGGTTAGGTGAGTTAGGGTTAGGGCATGGGTGAGGTGAGTGTGCGATAGTGACGGACCTTAGGGTTAGGGTTTGGGTTAAGGTAAGTGGATAGTTAGTGGTGTGTGTATAGTTTAGTGTAGGGTTAGGTGTAAGATTTTAGGGTATGTGTGTGGATTGCTGTTTGTTTGGTGTGCTTGTGTTGTGTGTATGTGTTTTGGAACAGTGAATTTTTTCCCTAGGAAAAAAATTGCTGTTCTGTATGCTCGATGTTTTCAACTTTCACTGAATAGAGTTCGATATTAGAACATTCAAAGTTTTGAAACTTCGATGTTCTAATATAGACCTGAGAAAAGCATACTGGCCTGTCACTGCTCTATTTAAAAATAAATACATCCAAAATACAACTGCTTGGAATAACAACATGAGAATGAAACATAGCACAACTCACACTTCTCTAAAAATAAACCAACCTATTATTGTTTATTATTTATTTTATATTTTATTTCATTTCATATTTTAATGCATAACAGAGGATGTTTACAACTTGTTATTAAAGATCTAGAATTTCCTTAAACAAATAGTAGAATATTTTGTGCCACACATAGACACATATATCAGACATAAGATGAAGGAGATGTACCTTATATTTACCTTAATGCATTTTTATAAGTAATAAAGTTTAACAATATTACATGAAATGCATAAATGATTCATAATGTTAGGGTAAATGAATATGGGAATACTAGGATTTTAAATATTTAAGGTAAATTAATATGGGAATACTAGGATTTAAAATATTTATTTATTTGTGTGCAATGTTCATAAGTTTAATAAACATTTGAAAATTAAATTAAACATTACATGTATTCCAGTTAAGTACCATATGTTGATGACAACTGAATAATATTTTGCTGGCTTAAAGAAAATGGCATTGGATCCAAAAAGAACAAACTGGTTCTTTGAAATGTTTGCAATGAAAGTAGTTAACATAACCAGATGTTACATGTTTTGCAAAAAAAACGCAAAAAAGGCAAGACTTATGTCTCAAGGTTCCAGGGTCTTGGGTTCAAGTCTGACCTCTGGTTACTGTTCATGTTAAGTTATGATTGTTTTCCATGTACATCATACCTCTCAACCTCTTAGTGCAAGAAATCTGGATAAAGTCTAAAATAATGGATGGACAAAGACCCCAAAATAGGAACAGGTTTTAAATATTGCTCTTATTAAAAAGTAGATAGAATAATTGGTTTTACATTAGCATGCATTTTTCTGAAGGATATGAAGTCTGAAACTCAAGTGTTTATCATTATTTAATGACTCCAGTCCTCAGTGATTTGCCTTAAAAACAAAAAATTTGTGAGGGACAGACCAAAAATATTAAGCAAAAATCTGGACATTCTGTGAAAATCCGGACAGTTGAGAGGTATGGTGTACATATGTTTTTATATGTACTCTGGTTTTCTTCTACCTCTTCCAAAAATTGCTAGCTAATTGACAACACTGAATTGTCCATATAGACATACTTTTACTGTAGTTAACCATGAACTTGTAGCCCAGGTTACTGCTAAATAGACTCCATTCCTACACCCACTTATCTAGTTAATAAATGATATGATTAAAATTGAAATAAAATGTTAATGCAAAGATATATCACACTACTTCTGTTTATGGTCCTCAAAGACATTTATCATTAATCACCACTGTAAGGTGTGAAGTACATTAAAGTAAAAATAGTAAATGAATATTCACTCATGATAGCATTTATATATATATATATATATATATATATATATATATATATATATATATATATACATATATACATATATATATATATATATATATATATATATAAATATATATGTGTGTGTGTGTGTGTGTGTGTGTGTGTTTGGTTGTTCAGAACGTGACTGAGACAAACTGAGGCACTGAAACGTTAGTCTATAGAAATCCATTAGTTCATTCACTTTACTATTGCATGGTGGTTTACGAGTTGCAAACACTGAAGCTGGACATTTTGGTGCTAAACGTTACTTGCTCTTTACTTTTTTTTGTCTGATCCATTTATATACATTAGTTTATTATCATATACATTTAGTTTGAATAGATGAGGAGCAGCACAAGAGGAGGATGGGAAGAATGTATTTTTCAGTATTAAATGAAGCTGGTGGTTGCTAATTTGAGCATTGATATTGCTGAAATATATGGAGTGATGATATAAGGAGAATACTTGTTTTGTAATGGTCTTTATTGTAGTAATATATACATTTGAAAGGAAGTTCACTTGGTATCCATCTATCCATAACACTTTTTCCCATTTTTTGCACATGGTGTTGGAGTGTCATTTCAACAGTGACAATCATTTACAGTCATGGTTTGTATGTTCTGTAGTAAATGTCCTAGTTGTGGAAGATGATGTATAAAGAACATACATTTTGCATTTTAGTAGTGGCATTTTTATGATAGTTAATTTAGTCAAAAAGGGAGTTAAACTACTTGTGAATTGTGGTTTCACTAATGATCTGATTATTAAGCTGCTTTTTATTTGAGTCTCACTTAGTTTTCCCTGTTTAACTTTTGTTTGGCTTTAGCCTGTTCTGGCCTGGTGTGGAGACCATCTTGGAGAGAGTAACAGTTACTCTACTGGGAGTAAATTCATTGTTGCTGTTGCTAGGCAGATGAGCACTATTGGCTTGATTTTACAACTGTTTAATTGGTTCTCTTGTTTTTCTTGCTTGCCATATACTGTGCTCAGCCATGTTGAATGTAATACCACTGTAGGTGTATTTGAACAGTGGATGGGTCATTCAACTCAAAATGTTCCCTTTAGCCACTATTATATTTACATTATCTTTTATTCAGCAAGTGTCAGGAGTTAGTGTGCTGGAGGCCAAAACAAACTGTGCTGAAGTGCACACAGCCCTTACTGGCTGTGGAAAACAATATGGTTGTGAGATAAATGGTCTAGTATATGAACTCTTTTACACTACAGTACAGTTATCTTCATTTCTTCAGCATTATTACCCCCCCAAACAATCTTACTGTAAAAAGCACAACTATAGTCCTTCCCAAACAATCCAAATTGTATATGCATTTTCATAGTTGCCCAAATTGTATAGACACCTCTGTAGTCCTATTTAATTCCTAACAGGGTCCTTTTCACAATTCAGCACTGGGCATCGTGGAGTGGAAGCTTATTCTCCCTCTTTCATTTCTAGCCTGCTAACACTTGGTATCATGAGACACTATAAGTATGTACCATGCTGATAATGAATTTCTGCTTAATCCTGTAGATGCCATCTGTGACAGATGCAAATACTTAACCAATCTGGAGGCAACCCACTGTCAGTCCACCACTTGCAGTGAGCATAGCACTGACACCCCCACCCATGTAAATGCAACATCATATGGTTCTAATCCTTAGAGAGCACCCCTTCTGTGCCTAGGTTTTGTGCTTACCCCACATTCAGATGCAATGGTAACTGTGGTAGAGTTTCTGTGTTCATCAGGGAAATATCCATTGAAAATGGTTACCTTAGATGCCCCCTCAACGAGATTATTGAAGTCCAGTTCAACTTAGAGAAAGTAAATGTTCCACTCATAGCCTGCTATCAATCACTCGTTATGGCTTCAGATGACCATGGTAAATTCCTGGCATTCTTAGAGGAACCTATAATATAACTAAGGGCTCTTTAATCCTTGGTTACGTCAACTACTATCCTAATATTGATTGGAACTCCTATACATTTAGCATTGGGGATGCTCAATTACTCTTGAATTGGGTAAACAAAAATGCCCTGCATCAGATTGTCCTTAAACCCACCATGTGCGTAAATATGCTTGACTTGCTACTCACAGACTTGGTCCTTATCTGCTCCCCTCCTGTGGTTAGTCTTTCATTAATAAAACCTTACTGTAATCTGGCTACCTTTACCCTCAGAACTTTCACTCCCTCATTAACCAATATGATCCTCATTATTAGTTTTAAAATGTCAAATCTCTTGCAACTTGTATGATGAAATCGCTAAATTTACCCATGTCAACTCAGGGTTGACCCCATTTATGCAGCTAACTACACAAATGATTTTTATGTCCATTTATATAAATATATTGACCTGGAAGTCCCTTTAAAAATGAAATGTAGTGGTAAATTCAAAAATAAACAGTCCTGGTAACCTGCTGATATAAACTGTACAACAGAAGGAAGAAACTCCTAAAACAGCTTTGTAGGGACTGAACCACACAGCATCAGACTCATATTAAGAATTCTCACTAAGAAATTAGAGATGAGTATAAAGATGAGCAAAGCATCATATGAATTATGACTAGCAACTGAAGGAAAAGGTAAGTAACAAGTCCCTCTTCAGTTAAATCAGAAAACTAAGAAATAACTATGAATACTGCTCCAAACTTTTCCATAATGGAGCGTCACATTCAAACCCAAAAGACATTGCAAACATACTAGCAAGAAATTTAATAGCAAATTTCTCCCCTGAAACTACCATGCCCTCTCAAACCATCCCTAAGACCCGCACCCCTCCCTGTTATCACTATGGAACATACTCCTCTAAGATCAAGAGCACTTTTTCCATGGGCTTAGACAATATACCAGGTTGTCTAACAAACAGTGTTAAACATACACTCGCTGAGCCCCCTCAAACTGTGTAACTTGATCATTGCTGCAGGTTATGTCCCTGAATCTTGGTGCATTAATATCACAATGTACCCATCACTGATCCTGGGAGTTACAGACCAATCAGCCTTATGAGCCTTGCTTGTAAAGTCATGGAGTGCATCAACACTGACCTCATAAATCATGACATCAAAACTGGACTAAGCTTGACCCACTGATATTCAGCTTTGTAAAGAACAGGTTCTGTCTTCTGAATCTTGTTAGGTTCTCTGAGAAGATCAACCAGGCAGATGATAAGTAATTATACCATCCATGCTGCCTACTTTGATCTGGCCAAGGCATTTGATACCAGGCAACATGATGTAACTATTTATAAGTTAATGGCCTTAAACACAAATATCTGAGTGGTAAGATGGATAGCCAACTGGAGGATAGAATGCACATTGTCTGCGTGGGTGATTCCTCCTCATATAAAGATAATATGACCAGTGGTGTTCCCCAGGGATCAGTACTGGGCTTCCTCCTGTCTGGCATCTATTTTTGAACCTCCAAACTGATAACAGTAATCTCTGGAAAACAAAGTTTGCTGATGACTGCAGGGTTGGTGTGGTTGTTAAATTCCCTTTGGATACATATCCCCTCCTAAACAAACCAACTAAGTCAATCCCTACTGCTTAGAAAAAAAGGCTCAAACTTGTGTAAAGAGATGTAGCATCACCCCTTCAAGAAGCAGAAACCCTCTATATCATACTGCACCGAAAACACCCAATTAGCATATGAATCAGACATCATAGATCTTGGCATTTCAGTTGATAGCTCCCTCTCTAGTCACATGGTGATTGTAGTTAAGAAATCCTTCCACATTTCACAACTGGTTAACAAAGGCATTTCTTCTAAAGCCAGGGAAGTCATTGCACCCCCATTATTCTGTCTAATCAGACCTATTATAGAATATAATACACTCTTCATCATGTATCTGGCCAAGCAAATTAAAAAAAAAAACTATAGAAATGCCCAACAAAAAGGATTTGTGGTCTCAAAAGCCATAGTTACCAAAAGAGACTTAAGTCCTTATCCTTGTACTCATTCATTCTCCTGACAGGAGACTAGTGTCTAACTTAACATGCCTTTAGGAATCCAGTTCTTCTCAACCTTCTGTTCTTTGATAAATCAAATTGTGCAGCCAATAAGAGCCAGAGATCTCAACCTTTATCTAGGAATAAATAAAACTAGGTGTCGAGAAAGACTCATCACCTAGCACTTCGTCTTGCTCTGGAACAGACTTCCCCTGCATGCTGATCAGTATGATTCGCTGTTAACCTTGAAATGTAAATTGGACATGTAGATGGGTGCCCTTAAAATTGCCCATGGACTTATAGGCACTACCTTCCTTGCAAAAGATGGAAGAACCAGAGGATGGGTGCTGGGAAGGCACTCATGGCCTCTTGTCAAACATGCCTTGTAGACCCTACACTCATATATGGGCTTACCATTTGTGAAGCTTGTCATAGGTAACTCTTTTTAGATTGGTTGCTAATTAATTATTGTAGTACTAGTTACAGCAATTCCAGTCTTTACAATTTGCAAAAAAAAGGCACTGCAAAGGAAAGGTTCACACATCTATAATTTTGCACAGGTTCTTGGTTAAATAGTTTTCCATATGTTAGTAAAAGCAACTCATCAAAGCTGTGTGCTTTTCGATTATCTATCTATCTATCTATCTATCTATCTATCTATCTATCTATCTATCTATCTATCTATCTATCTATCTGTCTATCTATCTACCTACTACCTATCCTTAAACAGCCATTTATTATGGTTTGTCGTAATAATATCCCTCTGGCTGACAAGGTCAATAAAGCAACTAATGCAAAACAGAGATAAAGTATGGGAATTCTGGCAAAAACACAAAGATCCTACCACCCAACAACATTACAGGCAACTCTGTAACCATGTAAAAAAAAAAACAAATAATCAAAGACAAAAAAGATTACTACCTAAAGTTCCCGTCCAACAACAGAAACAATCACAAAAAATTTTGGACAGGTATCTCATCACTCCTAAACCCAGGTACTTAGGCCAAACCCACTCCATTTGCTAACAAAAATAATTCAAATATAGCCACTCTCTTCAACAACCATTTTATTAACACCATATCCAGCATTACATCCAACTTTACCCAGCCCTATACTAATTCAAACTCCTCTGCCACTACTTCCTCAGATTCTTTCCTCCCCTCCCACACCCCTCCCTCTCCATCCTACCAAGATTCTACTGATACCAACAAATCCTCCACAACTTCCTACTCCTTAAAACCTATCCCTACTGCGACCATAAAATGCCTACTACCTAAATTTAAACCAGGCTCTAATGCAGCAGATGATCTCCCTACAGACTAAGACTTGCCACAGAGGCAATTGCCTACCCAATTATCATTCTTATAAATAGATCCATAGTCGAATCCTGTTTTCCAGAGACTTGGAAACTGGCATTTATTCTACCCCTCCATAAAGCAGCAATCCCAAAAATTTCTCCAACTACCATCCAATTGCTATTCTTTCCCCTATTTCCATGATTCTTGAAAAATGAGTACAGTCGCAACTTCTTGACTTTCTCACCAACAATCAAAGTCTGTCTCCTGCTCAACATGGGTTCAGGCCAGGTCACAGCACGATGACTGCCATCATCTCCTTCATGGACACAATCAATAAATCTAGAGATTCTGGTAAATATGTCCATCCATCTTCCTAGACATTTCCAAAGCATTTGATACCGTGTCTCATCCCCTTCTTCTGAGCCAGCTCTCACTAACTGGACTGTTCCCTCATCACTTAATTGGTGCTCAAGCTATTTAACAAATAGGCAACAAGCTGTTAAATGGAACTCCTCCCTCTCTTCCTATCTCACTAACCCCACAGGAGTACCCCAAGGTTCCATATTGGGGCCCCTACTTTTCAGCATCTTCATTAATAGGCTTCACTTATCTCTTACTCATGGTTCTCTTATTCATTATGTTGATGATTCTGTAAACATTTGCTCTGCTGACTCCGTTCCCAATATCCAACATATTACTCAACTATCATTCTCTTCCATTGAAAACTGGCTTACCAAAAATCACTTGCTTCTCAATCCTAACAAAACCAAGCTACTATTTTTTACCCCTAAGTCATGTACCCCACTAAACAAAGACCAATTCACTATACTCTCCCACAACAAAACACCATGCTAAACTACTAGGTATTATACAAAATGTTTACACACCCCTGTTAAAATGCCAGGTTTTTGTGATATAAAACAATGAGACCACAATAAATCATTTCAAAAATTTTCCCACCTTTAATGTGACCTATAACCTGTACAATTCAATTGAATTCATTGTTTTACATCACAAAAACCTGGTATTTTAACAGGGGTGTGTAAACTTTTTATATCCACTGTAATAGATGAACACCTCAAATTCAATCTTCATGTCCATCACAACATCAAAAAATCTCATCAAAAATTGGGCTTACAATACAGACAAAAACACTTTCTCACCCTCACTACAAAAAAAAAAAAAAACACTAGCTATCACGTATCTTCTACCTTCACTGTTCTATGGGGCTCCACTACTCACAAACCTACCCTCTAACCTAAAATCCAAACTAGAAATCTGCTACGATAAAATTACCCCATTCACAACAAATGCCTTCTATTCCACCCACCACTGTGCAGCTTTACATTCTCTAAACTGGTTAGAATTACCACACTAACTCTCCTACATTCAACTAATAACAGCACACAAAATTATATACAAACTTTCACTATGTCCTGCCCTCTCCTCTCTTTTCACCAACTACCTACCCAAAAGATCACTTAGGTCTGAAAATCAACATCTACTACAGATTTGTAAACCAAAACTTCCAGCTGACCAACTCATGTACTCCTATACTATTGCCAAAAGTGGAACTCTCTCCTATAACTCTCCAAACTAGCCCAAACATTGCAGCTTTCAAATATTCATTACACAACTACCTATCTTCCATTTGGAACTGTAACTGCTCCACATCCACTTCCTTCCAGACCTGACCTCTTCCAATTCCTTGACCCCCTTTCTGCAAACTCTTCTCCTTCCTCCATTCTATCATTTAGACTCATTGTCAAAAAGTGATCATGACAACTGGCTATAATTATGTTTTCTTAAGAATGATCTGGTCAGTATTGTAAAGTTCTTTATATGTGTGTATTTTGAATGTAACTGTTGTAAGTATGGGGATTGTGATGTTTACCTATCTGTTTCACTTAAATTTAAATTGTTTAAATCTTTCATGTTTATATCATGCACCTGGAGCTTTTCTCCCTAGGTGTCCACTGAAAATGGGCTCTCCGGCCCAATGGACTTTCCCGGTAATCAAATGCCAATAAATAAAGAAATAAAATAAATAAATAATGTCCACATATAACTTTATAATACTTTTGTTAATTTTAATGTTATTCTGCTTTCTTGGGTACTGTGGCCTTTTAAGTGCTGTTTCTATTTTGGATTTAATCTTTTGGGATCATTGGCAGCACCTTTCCTGTTCAAAATACACACATTAAATGTTGTGACTGGCAAATGACTTTGATAAATTATACCTTGCAGAGCATGCCATTTTAACCTTTTTTAGACTATTGCCACATATTTACTTGAATGGATACAACACCTGCTATTTATATTATGGCCACTTCATTTCATACCCCCTCCCTGCTGTACCTGTCATTGATAATCTGTGATTAAAACTGACTGTATTTTAATTTTATTGTTTATTCCAGAATTATATAACTTAGAGGTGAGGCTCTACCACCTATAAATCAACATCTGTCATAAAAGAATCATGGAGCAGCATTGTGTAGTCATCAGAGTAGTTGTATCAAAACAAATGTCATATTGTACAATTGTGGAATTGTCTATTTAGTAAGTTGCTGTAATCATATCCATCCATCTACAACCACTTTTCCCACATGTGATATGGTGCTACATCAACAGTGGCAGTCGTCTAGCTTCACTGTTCACACTACTGGGTGGCTAGCTCTCCTGCGATTGTTCTGCCATGCCAAACACATGCACATACATTCAAACTTAGCGTAGTGTGACCGATCCACCTATTACATGTCTTTGCAATGTGGGAGGAAACCAAACCAACCAGAGGAAATGCACACCAACATAGGGTGGACATGCAGATTCCACAGAGAAGGCACTCCAGTCAGAAATCAAACCTGAGAATCGTTTGCTGTAAGGTGGCAATGCTATCCACTGCACCAATGTGCCACCCCCTGTGACATAATCATATGTTGTAGTATAATGTGACTTCATGTTAGTATTCTGAAGGGAAGTGGAGTTTTGTTATAATAGTTTTGTTATAATATGTTATAATGTGCATTGATCTGTGTTTGCTAAGGTCGCAACTTCATGTTCTGCAGCTTTTTGCCTACTTGCATGTGACACTGCAGTCCTGCTTTATGCAGACAAGTTAGTTTATGTACTTTTTGGTTCGTAGTGATGGTGTTGAGTATATTAGGTTCATAGGTTCATAAGTAGGTAGTAGGCTATCTGCCCGAGGACATTTATAAGAATAGCCAGAGAATGTTGGCTTTCACCACCCCATTGATTAATTAACTGATCCTCTGTCAAGCAGAGCCAATGAAGTGATCCCTGGGGTGTATTTTCTGTTACCCATCCACTCGTCAAGGTTTCTCTTGAAGAGTGTTAGTGAGGGGCTCTGTCTGATGTAATTTGGAATTTTGTTCCAAAGCATGGGGAGTCTCTGTGACAGGAATCTATCCCTCCAGCATGTTCTATTTATTGTTGTGGCGAGGTTTAGCTCACTAGAGTGCGTGGCTCGCATTGACTTGGATTTCTTTAGGTGGAGCATGTCCATCAATTCTGAGTTGTACATGGCTTTGTAAGTCAGGCAGAGATCACCTCTGAATAAGCGATATACCACTGAGTACAGTCAGAGTTTTTTCAATTGGGCTGCATAGGACATATGTTTGAGGCCGGTAATCCTCTTGACGAGGTACTTTTGTGGTCTTTCCAGCTGTTGGAAGTGTCTTGTGAGGTACTTCCCAAATGGGGCATTGTACTCTATGATGGGTCTAATGAGTGACAAGTGGAGGGGCACTATAACCTCTTTATTTCTAGATGCAAACCCTTTAGTAATTAGATGGGTCACATAGAAGGATTTCCTAACTACTTTGGCAATATGATTGTCAAAGGAGAGATTACTATCTACCTGGGTCCCCATATCTCTTATTACCTCTTCTGTATTAAGGGGGCTGCCACCTATGTGGTAATTCTATGCATTTTTTGGCATTTAGCTTGAGGCCATTGACTTTGACACCAGGTGTCCATCTCAGTAAGGCCCTTTTGAAGAATGCCCGTGTCAGCCAGAGAGTCAGTTATGGCTCCCAGTTTGCAGTCATCGGTGGACTTGGTTAGCCATAGACCTCCTGTGTTTGCCTGTACTTCTGAGAAGTATATGCCGAACAGTAGGGGTCCCAGGACTGAGCCTTGTGGGACACCACTTGTGACTGGTTTAGAGTCAGACCTGGTCCCGCTATTCTTACCGTGTGAGTTCTGTCTGTAAGCCAATTGGCAACCCATCTTGTGACGTAGGGGTTTATGTTCAGGCTGGTGAGTTTTTCTGTAATACCCGAGTGGGGAATGGTGTTGAAAGCCTTGGCGAGGTCAAGGTAGGCTGTGTGAACCACCTTTCCCTCGTCTATGGCCTTGGTGACTGTCTCGAAGAAGTCAACCAGGTTTAGTAGGCATGATCTGCCCTTAATAAAGGCGAATTGGGTCGGGTCAAGTGTTTGAAGGTTCCCAATGTCTTTGTTAATGAGTTCCATGATGATGCGCTCCATAGCCTTGCAGATCAGGCTAGTCAGGCTTGTGGGGGTGATAGTTACCAGGGTCAGTTGTGGACCCTCCTTTGTGGAGAGGAATAACCGTTGCTGTGTGCCATTCTCTGGGCATGTAGCCTGTGAAGAGGCTGAGGTTGAACAGTGTGTTTAGGTAGGGGGTTAGTTCGTTCTGTAGTTCATGCAAGACGCAGCCTGGGACACCATCTGGTCCCATTGACACTGTGTCTTTGGCTTTTGAAAGGGCTGTTTTCACCTGTGTGTCTGTGATTTTTGGGACACTACACTTTTCCGGTATTGTTCTGGGCCCTTTTGGAGGTGAAGTTTGCACTGAATCTATCTGCCAGGATGTTGGCAATATCAGTAGGTTCAGTATATTTTGTGCTATTTGCACTAGTTCAGTGCATATCTGTGAGTTGCCACTTAGATTCTTAACATAGCTAAAGAAGACTTTGTGGTAATCTTTTGAATCCTTGGCTATTTTTCTTTCAAAGTTAGCCTTGGGTGATTTCATGAGGGACCTTAGTTTCTTACTGATACTGATCAGGGATGTCTTTCTTTCTTGGGATTTGCTTTTTTTCTGAACTAGTTTCCTCCTTCTTTTGTATAGCCTGTTTATTGCAGGGGTCCACCAAACTGGTTTCCTTCTCTTAGAGGAGTGAGTCTTGGTTTTGCTAGGGATGGCATGAGCCATGCACCCTTGTAGGTGGTCATAGTGTGTATTTGTAAAGGTTTCTGCATCTTGGGCAGCGTTATCCTTTAGGTGGGGATGTGAAACTTGCCACCTCTGTCTTAAGTAAAGTGAAGTTTGCTTTAGAAAAGTTTTTTACTGTGGTTTCCTTAGATGGGGTGGTGGTGGGGTGTGGACATCCAGAGTGATTAGTTTATGGTCTGATCTAAGCAGTGATGGGTTGACCTCTGGCATGGAACACCTGTCGCCCATGTTGGTGATGACCAGGTCCAATATGTTTTCACCTCTGATAGGGGAGTTTACCAGCTGACCCAGGGCATTTCAGTTGATGAATTCCAGGAAGCGCTGGGCCTGGGAATTTGTACTTGAGTAGTTTCCCAGTGAATGGTAGGGTAATTGAAATTGCTGAATATCAGGGTGTTTGGTAGGACCTTCATGTTTACCAGTGTCTCCCAGAAAGGTGGAGTGGTGGTCCTGGGTCATGGAGGGTGATCTGTAGCAGGCAACAATTTGCATTGCAGATTTGCCCGATGTTAGTTGCACATGGATGATCTCAGAGGTATCATGCTGCGCCACTAACCTGGAGGTGTAGGTATCCTTAATGAATATGGATACACCCCGTCCTTTTGTGTTTCGGTCCATGTTCTGTGGCTGAAACGTGTGGTATGAGTTGTAGCCTGGTAGTGCTGGGGTGCTCTCTAGAGCCTTGAACCAGGTTTCAGTTACTGCACAGATGTCGACGTTCTCCATACTGAAGAGTGCTTCGAGCAGGTGCATTTTGAGATTTAAACTCCTGACATTGAGTAGTGTAACCCTCAGTTTTTTGTTAATTGTGCTGTTTACAGAGATGGATTTGACTTTTGAGCCTTGCCTAAAAAAGGCACTATGGGGGCAGCAAGAGCCTTGGCCAGTATTCGAAAGCCTAGGGGTGATAGGTGCAAGCCATCTCTTGTGAAGCAACGTGGCTTGTCGAGCATGTCGTCCCAGGCTGACAGACACTGGATACCCTTTGAATGACACCAGAAGCTTAGCCAATTGTTGAAATTGATCATTCTTTCTTTATACTGAGGTATCATTCTTGGTGAGGGCAGGATGCTACTCAGGGTCAGGGTCATACCAGCCTGGGCTGCATGATCAGAGAGCTCTTCCATGTCTCTTTTCATGCAGTCCAGGGAGGTACGTCTCAGGTCATTCACACCAAATTGAACAATGACAGAGTCATATTTGTATTTGTTCTGGAGTGACCTGAGTGCTTGTGTTATGTGGCGGATTCTGGCTCCTGACAGGCAGCTAACAGTAACCTTCTTCTTGTCCAGCCTAGTGAGTGGGACATCAGTGTGCCTGACTATAGAGTCATCTATTACTAGTGTGTTAGGTATGTTATTTCGCCTTAAGGGCTGTGATTGTGCGGCACACTAATTTTGTGTTTTATGTGTTGTCTGGTTTGTGACGGGAAATGCAGGTTGTTTTGGTGTCTGCTTTGGAGGTCTCTGATGCTTTTGCAGGCTTTTATTTAGAGCCTCCGAGTATAATTTTGTGTATTTATGTGTATTTTTTTGCCAGTGCTCTTTTAGTAGGTCTATGTGTGGCTGGAGGTGTGGTGCAAGTGTTAACCTTCTCCTCTTGACTGTCTGTTCCAGTCTTGGGTGGAGACAGCTTAGCTTCCAGTTTGGCTGTATAATTGCATTTCTTGCATATGTTAGTGTTTTGTGGTAGGAAGAGGGGGTTGTCTGTGTACATGAGGCAGTTGTAACATTGCCTCAGGATACCCAGATTCACCAGCTGGAATGGAGAGTGCACCTGAAGTTGCCCTTTGGTCATGCCTGAATAGTAGGGTGATCTGCTTAGTTGCTTGATTGGTGAGGGGTGAATAAAGAGCCTTGCCCTGCTGGGCAATTAGTGTCAGGGTATATTAGTGCTTGCTATTAGGTCTGAGCGAGTGATGGGCTGTAAGATGCTTTTTGATTGCTTAGATTGAGAATTAGACTAGTTTCAAGGGAAAAACTGAAGAGGAGACTTAGTGGAGCTGGGAATAATTTATCCATAGCTAACTGGCACTGTCCGGTGCGCAAAACCGTGCAAACATGGTTTTTATAGTAGGGAAATGAAAGAGATAGAAATTAGCCCAAAATGGCCAATAAACTACTAACTTCTGGGCTGGAACCACTCCTCCAGGGACAGATAGGTTGCTCAAAGCTCCCCTCTCTCACAGGTGAATAGAGAAACTTCCTTCTATCCAAGTAAGGTATGGGCAACTCAGAAACTAGTATCACAGCCTTGAATTCAGCACTAGCCTGAAAACTGGACTATACTAGCTCAGAAAGGTGGGAAACAAGGAATTTTTTTGTTTTTTTGAAAAGATAAGGCAAAAACAGTAAAAAATACACTTAAAACAGCTTTAAACGACTACAAACGATCAGAAAAGGCTATCACACTTTAGTGTGTAGCATACAACAGTTAAACAAATTATTTAAACAAAAAACAACTTTTTAAAAGTGCAGGCAGTCAAATAAGTACAATATGTGAAAAAACAAGCTTTTAAATCACAATAAATGCTGGAAAATCTGCGTTTAGGCAGAAAACAGTTAAGTACATCAAGAAAGTACAGAAAACTGATACTTAACCACTCCAAAGTCTCTATTCTAAGTTAGAAGGCTTGTATCAGTTTAAGGCTTTCTAGTGATACAAAGTAGGTTAGTTACAGGAATGATGGGAAACAAGCACAGATGTGGTCTTTTAAACCAGAAAGTTGAAAGAGACGGACAAACTGTCCAAATAGTCAATAAACTACAATTTCTGGGCCAAGAACCTCTCCTCTCATGGTAGACAGGCTACCTAGTGCTTACCACTCCCACTGATAAGCTAGAAGGCTTTCTTCCAACACAGAAAGGCTTGTGGGGCATAGAAGCTTACCAACAGTCCTGGATACAGCAACTCTGTATCTGGACTGGGCTAGTTACAGGAAAGGTGGGAAACAAGTGCAAGTGGCGGCTTTTAAACCAGAACGTTGAAAGAGATGGAAAAATAACTGCCCAAACAGCCAATAGCTACAATTTCTGGGCCAGGAACCACTCCTCTTGTGGTAGATAGGCTACCTAATGCTTACCACTCCCACTGATACGCTAGAAGGCTTCCCTCCAACACAGAAAGGCTTGGGGGGCTTAGAAGCTTACAAAGAGTCCTGGATACAGCAAATCTGTACCTGGACTAGACTAGTTATAGGAAAGGTGGGGAACAAGTACAAATGTAGACTTTTAAGCCAGCAAGTTGAAAGAGATGGAAAACTGCCCAAATGGCCAAATAAACTACAATTTCTGGGCCAAAACTCACCCTTCCCATGGAGGATAGGCTACCTTGTGCTTACCACTCCCACTGATAAGCTAGAAGGCTTCCCTCCAACACAGAAAGTCTTGGGGGGCTCAGAAGCTTACTAACAATCCTGGATACAGCAACTCTGTTACCAGACTAGGCTAGTTATAGGAAAGGCGGGAAACAGGCACAAGTGCAGCTTTCAATCCAGAAAGTTGAAAGAGATGGAAAAAACTGCTCAAACAGCCAATAGCTACAATTTCTGGGCCAGGGACCACTCCTCTTCTTGTAGGTAGGCTACCTGATGCTTACCACTCCCACTGATAAGCTAGAAGGCTTCCCTCCAACACGGAAAGGCTTGGGGCTCAGAAGCTTACAAAGAGTCCTGGATACAGCAAATCTGTACCTGGACTAGACCAGTAACAGAAAAGGCAGGAAACAAGTGCAAACACAGACTTTTAAATCAGAAGGTTGAACGAGATGGAAAAGCTTCCCAAACGGCCAATAAACTATAATTTCTGGGCCAGAAACCACTCCTCCTGTGGTAGATAAGTTACCTAGTGCTTACCACTCCCACTGATAAACTAGAAGGCTTCTCTCCAACACAGAAGGGCTTTGGGGGGGGGGGCTCAGAAGCTTACCAACAGTCCTGGATACAGCAAATCTGTACCTGGTCTACACAAGTTATAGGAAAGTCAGGGACCAAACGCAAAACGGGCTTTTAACCAGAAAGTACAAAGATATGGAAAAACTGCCCAAACGGCCAAAGAACTACAATTTCAGGGCCAAACCCCACTCTTCTCGTGGTAGATAGGCTACCTAGTGCTTACCACTCCCACTGATAAGCTAGAAGGCTTCCATCCAACACAGAAAGGCTTGGGGGGGCTCAGAAGCTTACCAACAGTCCTGGATACAGCAAGTCTCTATCTGGACTTGACTAGTTACAAGAAAGGCAGGAAACAAGCTTAGAATTGTTTTTTGTTACAGAAAAGCAGCTAAAACAGCAGTAAATACAATTCAAATTGTAGTGCAGGCCAGCACACCCGAGTGTGTAGCAACACTATGGCAAATACAGTTCAAATAAATGCAATTAAATTAACAAATGACTAAAAAACAAGTGGCAAAGGCAGTAAATTAGAAGGCTACTAACAAGCAGTAATAAGTGCAGAACAGATAACAGCACGCAGAAGAGCAACTAAGACAGTTACAGTAAGAGCAGCTGAATAATATATATATATATATATATATATATATATATATATATATATATATATATATATACTTTTTTTTTTTTTTTTTTGAGGGAGGGAACAGAGCAGTATTAAGAGGCTGCAGGGGTTGTCCTTCCCAAATGCTCTCTTTGTACATAGTAGGAGTGCCTGAAATCAGAATATGATCTCACTGCAGTCAATTGAGTGAGCAAATGAGATGGGCCCAGAAGGAGTATCCAAATACAAATCTACAAGAGGGGCAGGCAATTTCAAAGCCACCAACATTAACACCAAAACAAGAATAGGGAAGCTGGGTGGGGAACTAACTGTAGAGTGACAGCCACAACTTCAGTTGAGTTAATATTCAGTGAAAAACACAAATAAATAAATTAAATACAATACTATATGCAAAAGAGCAGATAAAAGCGTACTTAAATTCACTTATACGTCCAGCTGATTTCAGGTAGATGTTAGCCGGCCAAAGCTCTGATATTAAGCAGAGATAACTCAAAATGTGCCACTTATATAAGGCAAGACAGAATGTCAGTGATGAGCTGAAACTACCCCCACTGCTATCAATGACTACACAGAAATTCTATAAAGTACTCTGTAGAGCAGGGGTGTCCAACCTTTTCAGTTGCAAGGGCCGCATTGAGTCAACAGAAATGGTCTGGGGGCAAACGGCAAGTGAGGACCAAAAAAAAAAAAAAAAAAAAGTCTCACATTAACTGAAGAGCAAAAAAAAAAAAAAAGAAAAAAAAAACAAAAAACAAAAATACCCCAGGTTTATGCGGACTAATGTGGCTGTATTGTGTATTGTAGGTGAATTTGAACAATAAATAAATTGCCCTAAAATTCAATATCTCATTCTAATTATTTAAAAAACAGTTATTAACTGGTACCCTGTTTCACATCACAGGGATAGCCATCACAACAACATATGGTCTGTATAATTCAGCAAGAAAAGAGAATGGAAGTATGTATAATCACCCACTTAGTGATTATACACACACACACACACACACACACACACACACACACACACACACACACCACACACACACACACACACAAACACACAAGCTCACATATAGGCAATTCAGTAGAAGTCTGCCTGCATTCTTTCTGGATATGGGAGTGATGTGCTGAAACTCCCCCCAACTGCTATCAATGGCTACACAGAAATTCTAAAAAGTACTCTGTAGAGAGACAGCCACAACTTCAGTTGAGTTAATATTCAGTGAAAAACACAAATAAATAAATACATTAAATACAGTATTATATGCAAAAGAGCAGATAAAAGTGTACTTAAATTCAGTTATACAGCCAGCTGATTTCAGGTAGATGTTAGCCAGCCAAAGCTCTGATATTAAGCAGAGATAACTCAAAATGTACCACTTATATAAGGCAAGACAGAATGTCAGTGATGAGCTGTAACTACCCCCCACTGCTATCAATGGCTACACAAAAATTCTAAAAAGTACTCTGTAGAGCGACAGCAACAACTTCAGTTGAGTTAATATTCAGTGAAAAACACAAATAAATAAATTAAATACAGTACTATATACAAAAGAGCAGATAAAAGTGTACTTAAATTCACTTATACATCCAGCTGGTTTCAGGTAGATGTTAGCCAGCCAAAGCTCTGATATTAAGCAGAGATAACTCAAAATGTACCACTTATATAAGGCAAGACAGAATGTCAGTGATGAGCTGTAACTACCCCCACTGCTATCAATGGCTACACAGAAATTCTAAAAAGGACTCTGTAGAGCGACAGCTACAACTTCAGTTGAGTTAATATTCAGTGAAAAACACAAATAAATAAATTAAATACAGTACTATATGCAAAGAGCAGATAAAAGTGTACTTAAATTCACTTATACGTCCAGCTGATTTCAGGTAGATGTTAGCCGGCCAAAGCTCTGATATTAAGCAGAGATAACTCAAAATGTACCACTTATATAAGGCAAGACAGAATGTCAGTGATGAGCTGAAACTACCCCCACTGCTATCAATGGCTACACAGAAATTCTAAAAAGTACTCTGTAGAGAGACAGCCACAACTTCAGTTGAGTTAATATTCAGTGAAAAACACAAATAAATAAAATAAATACAGTACTATATTCAAAAAAGCAGAGAAAAGTGTACTTAAATTCACTTATACAGCCAGCTGATTTCATGTAGATGGTAGCGGCCAAAGCTCTGATATTAAGGAGAGATAACTCAAAATGTACCACTTATATAAGGCAAGACAGAATGTCAGTGATGAGCTGAAACTACCCCCACTGCTATCAATGACTACACAGAAATTCTAAAAAGTACTCAGTAGAGAGACAGCCACAACTTCAGTTGAGTTAATATTCAGTGAAAAACACAAATAAATAAATACATTAAATACAGTACTATATGCAAAAGAGCAGATAAAAGTGTACTTAAATTCACTTATACAGCCAGCTGATTTCAGGTAGATGTTAGCCGGCCAAAGCTCTGATATTAAGCAGAGATAACTCAAAATGTACCACTTATATAAGGCAAGACAGAATGTCAGTGATGAGCTGTAACTACCCCCACTGCTATCAATGGCTACACAGAAATTCTAAAAAGTACTCTGTAGAGAGACAGCCACAACTTCAGTTGAGTTAATATTCAGTGAAAAACACAAATAAATAAATACATTAAATACAGTACTATATGCAAAAGAGCAGATAAAAGTGTACTTAAATTCACTTATACAGCCAGCTGATTTCAGGTAGATGTTAGCCAGCCAAAGCTCTGATATTAAGCAGAGATAACTCAAAATGTACCACTTATATAAGGCAAGACAGAATGTCAGTGATGAGCTGTAACTACCCCCCACTGCTATCAATGGCTACACAGAAATTCTAAAAAGGACTCTGTAGAGCGACAGCTACAACTTCAGTTGAGTTAATATTCAGTGAAAAACACAAATAAATAAATTAAATACAGTACTATATGCAAAAGAGCAGATAAAAGTGTACTTAAATTCACTTATACATCCAGCTGGTTTCAGGTATATGTTAGCCGGCCAAAGCTCTGATATTAAGCAGACATAACTCAAAATGTACCACTTATATAAGGCAAAACAAAATGTCAGTGATGAGCTGAAACTACCCGCCACTGCTATCAATGGCTACACAAAAATTCTAAAAAGTACTCTGGAAAGACAGCTACAACTTCAGTTGAGTTAATATTCAGTGAAAAACACAAATAAATAAATTAAATACAGTACTATATGCAAAAGAGCAGATAAAAGTGTACTTAAATTCACTTATACGTCCAGCTGATTTCAGGTAGATGTTAGCCGGCCAAAGCTCTGATATTAAGCAGAGATAACTCAAAATGTACCACTTATATAAGGCAAGACAGAATGTCAGTGATGAGCTGAAACTACCCCCCACTGCTATCTATGGCTACACAGAAATTCTAAAAAGTACTCTGTAGAGAGACAGCCACAACTTCAGTTGAGTTAATATTCAGTGAAAAACACAAATAAATAAATTAAATACAGTACTATATGCAAAAGAGCAGATAAAAGTGTACTTAAATTCACTTATACGTCCAGCTGATTTCAGGTAGATGTTAGCCGGCCAAAGCTTGCACTTTATCTAATCAGATTGATTACTGGGAGGTATTCACTTCTGAATCAAGTTTGTTTCTGGGCCATAGCCACATTAAGCTATGTTGTACAGCAGATAATTGTAGAGTACTATGTTTTTTTATTTGTTGTGAAATGACTAGGGAAATAGATAAGTAAACTAGTGGATGACAAAAAATATGGACACAATATATTAATGCTTTGTGAAACAATGTGCAAAGATATTTAGAAAACTCCCTTTAACAATGCAAAATTGGAGATAAGCAGATTTCATTTGAAAAATAAAAGCTTTTCAGCAGACTGTCTTTTGAAAATACAATTACAAAAGGCCCTTAATAATGCACACAGGTCATTAAACTTGACTATACCATCTCTGGACATGTTTGCTCTGGTTAGGGTCCATTAGTATAGCATAAACAGAGAGTCTAGCTGTTCCCTGAATGTAGATTTAGCTTAGGGGTAGATACAAATAAGGGTTGTGGGTGGGAGTGGATGGTGCAGAGGGAAGAGGATGGTAAGAAGGAGATGAATGTATAGAAATGATATCAGTGTATTCAGTAACCAGTTTTCAAGACAGAAAAAAAATGTTGCTTAAATGGGCAACAGTCCAAAAATACAAAACTGAAGGCACATATGGTGAAAACTGGTACAGACAAAATAGTGGGCATGACAAATGGGGAATAAAAGAAAAGGAAAACTGAGCAGGAAGGGAAATCAGTAGAACAGGTTAACAGCTTCAAACATCTGGGAGGAGTGGGTGAAGAAAAGGACTGTCTAGATGAGGAGGTCAAGGCTAGAACCAGAGATGCTGTAGCCAGCTGTCAGAGAGTGTAAGGGTAGTGTGTGACAGAAGAATGCCAGAAGGTGAAACTAAGTTGTACAAAGTAGTGGTGCAACCAATGTTGCTGTGTGGTACTGTCTGGCACAGAAACCTGAGCGGTGAAGGTGAGCAGCTGAGAAGCTAGAGGTAATGAAGATGAAGTGCCTGAGATGGGTAAGCAGGATGTACACTGTGGGACAGATGAAAAATAAGATAAGAATAGAAGCCAAAGTAGCCTTGGTTATGGAAAATGTCAAGGAGAGCAGACCGCTATGGCTCAATCACAGGTACACAAAAGTGAGGGATGTGTTAAGATATGATTGGGAGAAACAGGAAGAAATCAAGTGAGGATGACAACACCCAACCAAGAGATTACCTGCAACAAATGCATATGACTGTTGAAGAAAGTAGAAGAGTATTACTGAATCAAGAGAGACAGTGACAGTTGGGTTAAACATGTTGTCCCTGTGTAAATGGGGAAAAAGACGGAAGATGACGATGGTGATAATAGCTAAATAAAAATGTAAGAAAAATGTCTCCTCACTCATGAAAAACAGTCCGAAGAAAGCAATCGTTTAGGCAATAGAAAAATATAATAATATATTTACAACAGATTGGGCAATACATTAAAATAGACCATTTGTGTTTAGCAAAATTTAGAAATAATGCTAACATCTTAAACACTTGCTGACTGCAGGATTAATGGTATAAATGCAGAACTGCGGTCTTTTCTTTTCCTTTGTATCATACATTTATATACTTATCAGCATAGCTTGACAGCATACAGAGAAGAGAAATCATGTTCTGAAAACAGATTTATATCCACTGACAGAATAATAAGCCACAAAATTGATATTTTAACAGAAATAAAATGAAGTGCACTTTTCTGTGTAAAGCATGTTATAAGGACAGGGAAGCCAAACAATCATCTTAAACAAGAGCTGCTGAGAAGCAAATGTTTCATTTGGAATGAACACACAAACACTATAATAAACAAAAATTTTGGTTCCTGCTGTCAAGATTTCAAAGGTTGTAGCAAGATGCGAATGCATACAAAACTTTGCTTTGGTTCTGTGTTTGCTGTCAACAGATCAATAGAAATGTAGCAAACTATGCATAAATGCTGCATAGGTGTCTTTTACACTTAGCAGTATTCCAGAATGTGAACAGCTGAAATGAATTGTTATGCAGGCATTTGACAAAGTGCACCAGTTGTACGTGTTTCAAATAATTAATAATAACATTGCTTAAACACACACACACACACACACACACACACACACACACACACACACACACACACACACACACACACACACACACATACTTTTTATGTTGAACTTATTTAAATTAACATGTTCATAAAATGTAGTATGATGACTGGATTGCTAACTGTTCATTTATTTTTAACTAATTATAGCATGCATGGAAAGGGGGAACCAGTGTCCTAAATAGATGTGAGACTTTTTCTTGTCAAGCATCATTATGAAATTAATTTTGTAAAGGAAAGAGTAAAAATGTAACAAGTTGCACAAAATTACATTTTTCTTGAAAATAGTAAGACTTTCTTACAAGTTCATAGGAGATTACTAGACTAATGGCTTAAGGGTCCTTACAAGCCTAGCCAATATAACCAGATTTTACCCAATACATGACCCCTAGGAGCAGGAGGATGGCATGGATTTGTGCTGTCCATTGAATATCTTACAGATTTCCCATGGCCATATGGGACATATGTACCACTTCAGGTGTGAGCTTCTGATTCGCCATCCATTGATCCAAACTGCGTTTGAAGAGAGCCAAGGAAAAGCTCTGTTTAATGTGAATAGGAAGCCTGTTCCAAAGAAGAGATAATCTCTGAGACACATATGTGTCCCTCCAGCATGTTTTATTTGAGTTGCTGACTAAGTTTAGATCCCTAGATCAGGTGACCTTTGGGCTGTTTGACTTGCAGATGTGTAGCAGCTCCATCAGGGCTGGATCTGTGGGTGCATTGTAGGTCAGGCACAGGACACCCCTTAATAGTTGGTAGGAGACAGAGTAAAGGGATAGGGCTTTTACTCTATCCACATAGTTCATGTTGTTTACACCCTGTATTTTCTCTGTGAGGAACCTCTTAATGAAGTATGTTAAATTAAAAGAAGGGTTTTAATGAGAATAAGTAGTCTTATGAACATTTAGTAATGTCACTGTTAAATTTTTAGGAGGAACGGTGAGAATGATTATATTTGTTTCTGTATAATGTATACGTTTGTATAAATTTTTATCATAGGCCAGTGGAGTATAGGGTAACCTGCTGGTGGATGAAGATTGAACCCTCGATCTTCAATTGCCCAAGGTTAAACCAGCTGACAGTTGGAGTTCCTCCAATGGAAATCGCTGTTGATGAATTACGCTGGCAATAATGCCCTTATGGAGGGATTTCCCCCTTCTTTGAGTTGGTGATATAAGTTTGTGGTGTGTGTGGGGGGCTTACCCACCACATTGGGGGGGGGGTGGACTGAGGCTTGCCTCCTGCAAGAAAAACTTATGGAAAATGCAGTTTAGAGAAGCATGTATAATGTATATTTTATTATGGAGTGATAAAATATCTGGTATTTAAATATGGAGCAAGGATGCAAAAATGACAAAGAAAGATTACAGCACTGAATTATTTGAAAATGAAACACTGATGAGTACTGATCAGTTATAGCACATATACTGGGAATGGTTATAGTAGTCATGCCATTAGGTATAGAATTGCCATTGTGCTGTTTTGAATAAGATTAAAATAGATTATTTGACTATATATTGTAGATTTCTACTTTTGCTATTAAGAGAAATATCAGCAAAGTGTAAACATAGTTTTATTTTGAATTCCTTCAATAATCAAATTTATTTAAAAGTGATAATGCTGTACGTGGATCAAATTTTGAACCAGGATATGGCAAAAAAAGCCATTTACAGTACAATAATACAGTGGTTAGCATTAATTTTCTACTGTGTTTGGCACCCTAGTAAACTTTCATTTGGAGTGTTTTCTGTGCAGTGTATTTACATCCTTCCTGTGTCTGAAATGGTCTTTAGTGGGTGCTCCACTAATCTCCCATATCCCAAAGATATGCATGTGTGAATTGGCTAGCTTCCAAACTCACTGTAGATGTGGAGGTTTTGTGTGTGTGTGTGTGTGTGTGTGTGTGTGTGTGTGTGTGTGTGTGTGTGTGTGTGTGTGTGGGTGTGTATGTGTGTGTGTGCACATGTGCACATGTGCATCTGTGTGTGCATTCTATGATGCACTGTTGACCCATCCTTGATAACACATCTGTTTTCTTTCCATTAAAAACCTGTGACCGTGACTTGGATTGAGCAAGCAGTTAAAGGAATGAAAGAATGACAATGAATTAACATCTGTTACACATCAGTAACACTGTTGCTAGATGTAAGTATTTAATTCATTAAGCGAATAAAGAAGAGCCAAAAAAATTATAATAGATTTTTAAAGTGTTTTTTTTTTTCAAATAAATTGCTTTGAGTTAGAATAAAGAACAAATTAGAGAAATAAGCAACTGATACATAAAGAACTTAGAGTAATCTTCTTCTTCTTCTTCTTTTGGCTTTTTCCCAGTTAGGGGTCGCCACAGCGGAACACCTGTCCGCTCATGATTGGCAGTGGAGTTTTTACGGTGTTGAGTTGCTAGCCCGGTGCCCTACCTTCCACAGAAGGCACACACATGCACACACTCACACCTAGGGCCAATTTAGAGTGTCCAATCCACCTACAGCATGTCTTTCGGACGTGGGAGGAAACCGGAGTACCCGGAGGAAACCCACGCGAGCACAGGGAGGACATGCAGACCCCGCACAGAAGGCACCCCAGTCGAGGATTGAACTAGAGAACCTCTTGCTGTGAGGTGACAACACTAACCACTGCACCACCGTGGCCGCCCGAAGAACTTAGAGTAATCATTAGACTTAATTTAGATGTTGACAGCTTACACTTCTAAAAAGAACAGACAAAAAGATGCAAGTGCAATATTTCAATATAGATGATGTTAAGAATTACCAGTCTTTCTTTGTTGCAATGCTTTAAAAGTTAAAACTAGATTTCAAACTCTATTATTAAAATGACCATAAGA
Source organism: Protopterus annectens (assembly GCF_019279795.1). Lineage (NCBI taxonomy): Eukaryota > Metazoa > Chordata > Ceratodontiformes > Protopteridae > Protopterus > Protopterus annectens. Next base: position 857,812,101 of record NC_056748.1, on the reverse strand, counting down.
AACAATGCATTTCTTCCTGTTTAAAGAGGTAAATATTTGCAAAAAGGAATTTATCATTCTAAAGATTCAGTTACATAAAACTGATTAGAATACTTATGAATGCTGGGGTAATAAGTAAGCTTTTGACTTAACTGGAACAGGCACATTTGGGAGATTTCAGAAGAGTAAACCACAATAATTAATTTGGCATAAAATATAATGTTTGAAAGTAGAGAATAGTAAAAAAAAGAAAAATGAAGGGATGGAGGAATGAATCTATCAAAAGTATCACTTTCATCAGCAAAACTTTGCTTTAAGACATGACCTTAATACTGTACCTATTTCAGATTCATCAGTAAAATATTTAATATTCTTTTCACACAAAAGAATAAAAATTGGATTATACTATATGTCTTTGGAAATATAAATGAAACTACATGCCAAACTGATTATCAAGAAAATAACTTAGCAAACAGTGTGGTGAAGCCCCCATTTTATCTGTTGTCTAATGTTCTACAAAAGGAATAAAATACAGTAATGATTTGTACAGTCCTGCTTCCTACATATGGAGATCAGAAATATCATCTACAAAGTAATTTTCAAAACTGCGTTGAAAATGACTATACTGAAATGCATTGACATATCTAAAAAGCAGTTGAAACATATAATATGAAGAATGTAATTACTGGAATTGAATATTTATATAAAAATTATGTTATTTATAGATATAAAAGTTTAAATATTTTCTTTATAGTCACATAGTTTTTATACAAAGTATTTGTGAGTAATTATATACAGCATAAATTATTATTGTTCTTTCCTACTTATTTTTACTTAATTTAATTTAAATGTTATCAACAAATAATAGTAAACTTGATTCAATACTTTGCAGGTTGTGCTTAGGTGTTCAACTACATATAGTTTGCGCATTTGTTACTGCTTGTCGGTAGCCTGATTAAATTGATGAGAGTATTCTACTGAATTATTGCTTTATTTGAGCTGTTTTTAGTATTGTGATTGTGAGCTAATTTATCACATTTGCACTGTTTTAGAGCAATTTACTGATTAACTGCATTCCATTACTGTTTAACTGTATTTCATTGTTATTTATCGCAATTCATTACTGTTTAACTGCATTTTACTGCATTTCATTACTGTTTAACTGTATTTTTTCATACAGTGAGTACTGTTTTATCTGTAAGTGGTTATTATGCGCTTTTTGTGAGTTTTACTGTGTTCTCAACCATTAAATTGAGTAGCATAGTCTGGATACAGGTTTGCTGCATCTGGAACTGTTTGTTTTTGCCTTCTGTGTTTCTGGCAGCCATTTTGTGTTTGCCTTCTGTGTTTCTGGCAGCCATCTTGTGTTGGTAGTGGCCTATTTTTGCTGCTAGTGAGAGTAGCAGGGCTGCCTGGAACTTGTGTGGCACAAGCTGATTGGTAAAGCAAGCAGAGACTCGCATGATTGGCTAGATTTCTGTGTTACTAGAATCTTCTATTTTTTGTGGTATTTAAACCCTGTGTTTGAGCTGGTTTGGGTTTGCTTGCATGTCACACACTGTAGCTGCACTGTTTTTAACCCATTGTGAGGTATTTCAGCTACAAATTTTCCATTAGTAGCACTTGTGTGATCACCTAGTAGTACTCCTCTTAGACCTTCCACCCTATACTCCTTAGCTATCTCTGGCCTCTCTCCCTCAGATTCTGACAAATATGGATGGACAATTTCCTACAGCTTCTTCTGCTAGTCTGGTTGATATGGGCATCCTGAGAGAGTTTAACAACTGCCTCATATACATGGATAACCCTCTACTACTACCACCTAGTAACACAATTTGTGAGAGATGCAATTACATAAAGAACCTGCAGTCTATGCTCTCTCTCCCTCACAAGCCAGTATATCTGGCACTGAGAAGGTCATCAACACAAACACCACACCTCAAACGCCACCCACATCTACACAACACACACCCACATATGTGGAGGTCCTCAACAAAACATACCCAAACAAATGAGACCTCTGAGGCAAAAAACATGCAAACTACTTTACCCACTACACCACACATAGTCCACACAGCCATTAAGGCCTAAACATAAGCCCAACATAATAGTCATAGGAGACTCCATTGTGAGACACACAGATGTGCCCCTCACCAGGTTGGATAACGAGAAAGTCATGGTTAGTTGTTTGTCAGGTGCCAGAATCTGCCATATCACCCATGCACTCAAGTCTGTCAACAACAGGTACTGTTATGACTCTGTCATAGTCCATGTTGGCATGAATGACTTGAGACATACCTCCCTGGACTATATGAAGACAGTCATGATCAAGCTCTCTGAATATGTGTCCCAGGCAGGTATGTTCCTAGCCTTAAGCAGCATTCTACCGTCACCCAGAATGATGCCTCAATACACACAGAAAATGATTGACTTTAACAACTGGGTCATTCCAAGGGGATCCAGTACATGACAGCTTGGGAAGACATGATCAACAGACCACGATGCTTTGCCCAGAGATGGCCTGCATATGTCTCCTTTGGGCTTCAGGCTTCTGGCAAAGGCTCTTCCATCCCTCATAGTGCCTTTTTTAGGTAATGCCATGAGGTCAAAACTACCAACATGAATATTTCAGCAAAACACAAATTAAAGGTCATGTTGATAAATCATAGGAGTCTAAACATGAAACTGTACTCATTGCAAGCATTCTTAACCCTGGAAGATGCTGACATTTGTGCACTCACAGAAACCTGATTCAAAGCTGCAGAGAGCACCCCAGCCATACCAGGTTACTCATCCTATCATGCATTCAGACCCCAAACCATGGGCAGCAAAGCAAAAGAAGGTGGAGCTGCAAAATATATTAAAGACATACACACCTCCAGGCTGGTCAAACAGTATGATGCACAGGAGACACTCCAGGTGCAGTTAACGATTGACAAGACCCCTTATCAAATCATAGCTAGCTACAAGCCCCCAACTTTGACTCAAGATGCCCACTCCACCTATCTGGACCTCTTCAAATCTTTCAAGATTCACTCCTTTACCCTGATCCTGGGTGAGTTTAACTATCCAGCCATAGATTGGAAGAACTACTCATGCCAAAACATAAATGCCCAGAAATTTCTTGATTTCATCAATGCAAATGCCTTGGACCAGCTGGTCAAACCCACACAAGAGGTGATAATATCTTGGACTTGTTATTAACCAACATGAGTAACCACTGCAGCTTCCCTACAGTGTCATCCTCCCTGGCAAGATCCGACCACAAATCGGTCACTTTTGAAGTCACCCCCCCCAGTTATGGTCAAAAAAACTTCTCCAAAGCTGATTACAACCTCCTGAGGGAAGGTATAAGCAGCTTCAAAACTCCCTCCCCCTCCATAGGAACTGGAACATATGTCCAAACCTACACCAAAGTACTATATGACCATTAATATAGTTGCATGGAATCAGTAATACCCAACAGGACACCATTCTCCTCCTCAAGGAAGAGTAAACCTGTCTGGTGGACATCTGCAATAAATAAACTATATAATAAAAGGAACAAATTGCTGTCCAGGCCCAAGAAAGAGCAGCTGCCTAACTGAAAGCAATCTCTCCTTAGCCTGAACAAGCAAATAACAGCACTAATGAAATCATCCAAAGCAAACTTTGAGTCCAAACTGGCCAAAACTACTAAAGACAATCATAAGGCCTTCTTCACATATGTCTGCAATCTCAAGGGAAGCACTCAGATCTGCTCAGAACTGGTGGTCAAGGACACCACATACACAAATGTCGTAGATTTAGCCAACCTGCTGGCAGATAGGTTCAGTGAAAACTTCACCCCTCTGCCCCCCCATCAGTAAATCAGGACATCCCCAGCACCTGACACCCCTCCACTTATCGATAGGGAGCAAGCCATCACTGCCCTCTCAAAGGCAAAAAAATGCAGCCTCCATGGGACCTGAAAACATCCTGGGCTGCATCTTACATGAACTCAGGCAGGAACTTGCAGCACCATTAGGCACCCTATTCAACCAAAGCCTAAGAACTGGCCTTGTCCCAGCTGAGTGGAGGACAGCCACTGTCATCCCTTTGGACAAAAGTGGAGCATCCACCAGTCCAGGAAATTATAGACCCATCAGCCTAACTAGTCTGATCTGCAAGACCATGGAATGGATTATCATGGAGCTCATTAACAAGGACATTGGCAATCTCTAAGCACTAGATCCCACACAGTTTGGTTTTGTCAACGGGAGGCCATGCCTGTTAAATTTGGTTGACTTCTTTGAAACAGTCACCATAGCCATGGCTGCAGGGAAGACGGTGCACAACACCTACCTTGACCTGGCCAAAGACTTCAATACTATTCCCTGCTCGGGTATAATAGATAAACTCTCTCCAGTATGCATCATTTTGTATGTTACCAGATGGGTAGCAAACCGGCTGACTGATAGAACCCACCTAGCCAAAATAGGGAGAAGCCACTTCAAGCAGTAGACCCGTAACAAGGGTTGTACCACAGGGTTCGGTCTTGGGGCCTCTGTTATTTGGGATATACCTTTCTGAGGTGCAGGCCAAAACCAGTGGGCTATGGCTGACCAAGTTTGCAGCTGACTGCAAGCTGGTTGATGTCATCAATTCCCCTAGTGATGTGGACATTCTTCAAGAGGGTCTCAACTAAACAAATAACTGGTGACAGAAACATGGCCTCACACTGAATGCTAAAAAATGCATCATCATCTCCTTTGGGGAGATTGACATCCCCACAAATTATCACATTATTAACAAGGTCAACAAGGATTGCAAGCAGTCAGTCGTAAGGGACTTGGGGACCCAGGTTGATAGCAAACTTAATTTTGACCACCATATAGCCTCCATTGTATGGAAAGCTTTCTACATGGCCCACCTCATTAGTATGGGAATCTCATCCAGGGACAAGGACATCATAATATCCCTTTATTCTTCCCTTATAAGACCCATTATTGAGTACAATGCCCTTTTGGCATGTACTTCACAAAGCACATGCAGCAGCTGCAGAGACCGCAGAGGTTCCTCACCATGAGAATCCAGGACCTTAAATATCTCCCTTACACAGATAAGCTAAAAGCTCTGTCCCTCTACTCAGTCTCATACAGATGTAGTACAAACTGGAAGGCACCACCACGTAAAAAGATGATTCTTTATTAAAACAAATGAATGAGCGCTTTCGCGTGCATCCACAAAGGCACGCTTCTTCAGATTCAATAACATAGAGAAAAAGCTTTCATTATATCTAAAAAACAATAATTAACCATAACTCAGTTAACCAATTACATTAAATTTCCAATTAATCAATTAGGTAATAGCAGGGTGTAACTAAACATCTCTTCATAGTGAAATTGCTTTAGAAGCCCACAAATTCAAGTAGTATAATACATGTCAATATAAAACCTGTAAACCATCGTCAACAGGCTTAAAAGTATATTTGTTCACAGTATATATTTATAAGGAGTATAATTTACAAAGTGTGTATTGACATATTTTATATGTCTAGTGTTATACAGATAATAATAAAATCATCAAATACATCCTTAAACAACCACTGTCAAGATTTTCCTTAAGAACCTGTGTTAAAAAACAAGTCATGTCATTCATATCATTCTCCTATAGGGGGCCCACACCGTAGTTGTGCATATGAATACAAATTTGATGAATATTTCTGCATATGGCTTTGTTCAATAGGTAAATGATTTACTTGAAATGTATTCTAACCTTATTTATAATGATAGTATATATAAAGCATTGTATATAAGGCCAATGTTAACCTAAATAAAATACTTGTAGAACAGTTTTAGATTATGACTTAAATATAAAATACAATAATAATCATATTTCATGTCATGTAAATAAAATAAAACCTTATAAAATATGAAAAATATGAAAAATACAAAAAACTTTTACATCTTGACTAAAACATTGATAGATTTATTAATTAATTATATATTATATATCAAAAAACCAAAGAATCTTATTATGGTTATAATTATCAGTTCTAAATTCACGTACCAATATCAAAAGGTTTATTACCGATCAAAAATGTATATATAATAAATAAAACTAAGTAACAATTAGCTACTGAATCATCCTAGACTAAGAGTGAATTTTCATTTATGTCTATCCATACCAAATTTATATGATGATGGACATATGTCAAAGTAAAAAAGTAAAAAAATTGTTATATAAATTATGCATCTAATCCTAATAACTGTTCATAACTCTATTAACTGCATGCTGCACATCAAGACACAAAGAAAAATAAGGAAGGAAACTGAAAAACACAAAAAAAGTGTGGATGAAGGTGGGGGTAAGGGTGATGAAGGCAAATGACAAGAGAAAAAAGAGAAACAATCTGAAAGAATCTCAATTCATGATTATAACCTTATGTTATTAACAATGTATATACATATCTTACTCCTGAGACTAAAAATGTAACTTTCTGTAAGTATTAATATCTTCGTTTCTTTAAATGTGATCTGATACTCACATATGCATTAAGTCCTGGATGACTTTGTGCTCTAAATTTAAATATCCATTCTAATTCTAAATTCTCAAGGTCATTAAAGTTATCACCTTTCCTAATATTTAATTCTTTTTTCTGTATGACTCTAAACAAGAATTTGTGTTCAGGATGATCTATAATGTGTTTAGATAGAGCATTCTTGTTATCTGCTTTTTTAATAGCATATGTGTGTTCTTGTATTCTATCCCTGAGTCTTCTTGTGGTCATGCCTATATAAAATGCTGGGCATGACTCACAAGTGGCCAGATAGATAACATTGCTGTCATCACAACTTGCATTGCATTTAAATTCAAAGTTAAATAGTAACTCAGGATGAAAAAAGTTTTTCTCTTTTGATATCAGTGCACAGGAACTACATTTCCCACACGGATGGGTACCTAAAAAACTGTTGCTGGTGTGCTTTTTGATTTTATAATATTTATTAGATCTTTTTTCATTGCATAATATTTGCTTCAAGTTCCTTGAATTTTTATATACAAAATTAGGTCTCTCACCAATCAACTGTTTGATTTCACCATTCGTTGTGAGGATGGGCCAGTTCTTGGATATGATGTCAACTATCTGTTTGTTGTCACTGGTGTAAGTGATAATACATCTGACATATCCTGAATCTCTATTGGCAAAAGTCTCTCCAGTATTCTGTGAAGAATTCCAATGCTTAATAGTACCAAAATAATTGTACCGTTTATGACTCTTATTAATAACATTTTCTTGCATGAAAGAATCTTTTATAGCCCTAACCATATCTATATTATACCTTCTTTCATAAAACATTTTTTCTAATTTGTTAAATTCATTATGTTTTGCATCTAGGTCTTGACATATTCTATCTATCCTTACATATTGTCCTTTCACTATATTTTTAAAGATGAACCTTGGATGCATACTATCGTATTGTAACATATTGTTCTTCCAGCATTCTTTTCTAAATAGTGAGGTTTTTAATCCCCCTTGTCCATTCTTTGTTATTTTTAAATCCAGGAAATTGATCTCAGAGACTGAGTATTCAGTTGAGAATCTCAAAAAGTCTGTCGTCTTTTCTAAATCCATTATGAAACTTTTTAGTTCTTGTAGCGTTCCATCCCATAGCAAAAGAATGTCATCTACAAACCTGTAGTAACAAAGTACTTTGCTATAACTGGGGTGTGTAAATAAACTCGTGACTTCCCAGTTATATACAACAAGATTAGCGTATGTATTGGCGCAGGGGGTGCCCATGGCTACCCCCCACTGTTGTATATAAAAGAGTTCGTTAAAAGTCATAACATTATTAGTCAGAACTATTTCTAATAATGTATTTATTAAAGATTGTTCATTGTTGGTGAACTTTCCATCCTTATTTAATAAAGACCTAATGGCTTCTAATCCATAGCTGTTAGGAATTGCAGTGAACAGACTCTTTACATCTAGTGTTACTAAAAAGTGTGTCTCTGAAACCTCAAAATCCAATTTACTAATGTTGTCAATTAATTGATAAGAATCTCTTAATATAGTAGGAATAGCAAATACTAGGGGTTTTAATTTCTTCTCTGGGAATATAGATGCATTTTCTGTTACCCAATTGTGTCCCACTACAATGGGACGTAGGGGAGGGGGTATCATTCCATTGTGCATTTTTGGAAGGCCTTTCAGATAGGGTAATGAGGGCTGTTCAATCAATAGAAATAAGTAAAAGTCATAACTAATTAGTCTACATAATAATAACTCATTCAGCTCTTGATGTACTTGAAAAATTAATTTCTGAACAGTTTTTTCATCTATTAGTTTATAAGTATTATCATCCTTTAAAAGGAGTTCCATATGTGCAAGATAATCTTTGTTATTTAACAAGACCAACCCCCCACCCTTGTCTACTGGTCTAATAATCACCTTTGAGTTAGCAGTTAAAGCATTCAGTGACATCCATTCATCTTGTGATAAATTATGAAACAACGGTAATAGACCTTTGTTATATAATGCGTAATGCTTATACAAATCATTCTCACATAGCTTAATAAAAGCCTCTATACAAGGATGAAATGCAGGCGTATATGTACTTTTCCTTTTAAAATATTCATCAGCAAACTGAGCACTCGAATTTGTGACATTACTTGAAGCATTTTTAAAAAACAGTTTTAATGCTATTTTACGTGCAAAAGCTCTAATATCAATTAATAAGTCAGAGATGTTACTAACTTGTGCCGGTATATAACTTAATCCCTTATTCAATAAGGAATAATCCGTATCACTCAATGTTAATTCAGACAAATTATAAACTAGACTCTTCAATCCTTCTGTCGTCCCCTTTTGTGCTGCGGTTCCCCTGAGAACTTCCTTTTCCCTCTTGTGCGACTTTCCGATCTTCCTCTTGAACCCCTTCTTGCTCGCATCGGTAGGGGTAAAAAAGATTCAATATTCATCTGCTGTAGTTTTGGTCTTGCTCCCAAGTCTATCTGGTGTTGCATGGCCATTTGATTAGGTGGCGGAGTATCATTTATTTCATGCTGAGACTGTCTAAGACTTCCGGTCGTTGTTGCTGTGATGTCATCATGCGAAATAGCTGTAATTAAAGGGGCGATGTTAACATTATTGGCAGAAGTATTACTTTGTGTATCCGACATTGGCAAATCACTTCTCTGTTGTACATTGTCACGGTCTTGTCTTGCCCATACAAAGACTTGACCGTTCACAAAGTCTCTATGATCTCTCTGTAATTTACATAATTTTATGGCTTGCAATCGTTCACCATACGCATCTACTTGATTTAATAAGTTGTCAAGTCTATTTGTGAAAGTTTCCCCTTTAAATTTTTTCATCATTTCTCTGTATAGGCTGTCATTTTTCTCCGTTAACATATTCTCAATAGGGAGAAAGTAATCTATGAGTAGCTTTATATAATTAAAGCTAAGCTCCAAATTGAGCTTTTGCCAATTTTTTAAGAGTTCCGGATGAGAGTTACCGTAAGATGGCATACACAGCACTCTCATTCCCCTCGGAACTATTCTGAAATGCAAACACGCTTCTAAATGGCGTCTTTGCCATAGAAGCCGGAATTGTCTATATAGGTTGTTTTCAAGTTCTTTAAACATTGGATTAAACTCCGAAAACAAATTGACAGTACCTGTTTCATTGAGAGCAGTATCAGTCGCTAACTCATACAGACTCCACAGAGGTGACCTCAAGATCCACTCGAGTAACCTGCACGCGCAACCTCATCCTGATCTATGACATTAATATGACTTGTTGGCAGGACAGATTTGTGTCCCAGAAACTCTCCCTTCTGCAAAATAGATTACCTGTCCATATCAAGCAGAGTACTTCTTTAACCCTTTTTAAGTACAATCTGGATAACTGGATGGGGAACAGAAAATACACCCATGGGATTCCACCTGTGTCCCTGCTGGAGAGGGGCATCGGGTGCTGACTTATCAGAACATGGGCTAAATTCTTGGCTAGGCTTGTAAAGACCTCAGGCCAATAGCCTAGTAATTTTGATGATCCCATGGGTTTACTATCAAAATGTTGAAATTCACATGGTCGACGGTCATAATGTCGAAAGTCATTACACCAAGCATTCAAAATACTGAAAAAAAATGTCAAAGTTTAAATGGTCAGAAAACATCTGCAGCGCTGACAGTAGTGGTTTTGAAGAGGGGCTGTGCCCCCCACACCCCCTGCTACTTATATATTACAACTCCAAGATTGCACAACAGTGCTGACAAGGGTAGATCCTTGCCCTGTTGTCAACATAATGTCAACAGGTAATTTGCATGCACTTCCTGTCGCCCAAATGAAGTACTTAATATTCATGTGTCGACCATATGGGTCGATTAAATGAATGTTAGACCATATAAATTTCAATATTTTGATAGTAAACTGATCCCATGATGCTATGATCCTATGAATACATTTACTTTGTAATTTAAAGTCTATTCTTTCACTGAAGTTGGGCAGCTGCAGTGGTGCAGTGGTTAGCGTTGCTACCTCACAGCAAGAGGTTCTCCAGTTCGATCCTTGGCTGGCATGCCTTCTGTGCGGAGTCTGCATTTCCTCCCTATGGTCATGTGGGTTTCCTCTGGGTGCTCCGGTTTCCTCCCACATCCCAAAGACATGCTGTAGGTGGATCGCATACTCTAAATTGGCCCTAAGCGTGAGTGCATGCATGTGTGTGCCTTCTGGGGAAGGTTGGGCGCTGGGCTGGTAACTTGACACAGTAAAACTCCACTGCCAATCATAAGCGGACAGGTGATCCGCTGTGGTGACCCCTAACTGGGAAAAGCCAAAAGAAAAAGAAGTAACAGAAAATTTAGATGTGATATTTTAAAGATGTGGCAAGTATAGTCTAATAACATTTATTTGTTGCATTAAAGAAACGCATAACGAATTGAAACTGAAAATTACCAGTGAGTATTCTGATTGTTTTGGTTATAAATGTCTGTTCCATGTAAAAATAGAGCAACTTTCCATATAAATCCAAATAATTAAAATGAAGGCACAGATGCATTAATTATTCAGACAGAGCTACAAATCAGAATTAGGATATAGTCCTTCTAACAAACATAAAACTATTGAAAGAGGGCAATATAGTCAAAAATCGAGGCATATGAAACTTAGAAAAAAACTGTGTAAAATTTATTAAATGCCAAAATACTATATGAAAAATAAGTAGATGACTATAATACAAACTGAAACAAGTAAGCTTTCTGACTAATACATATGCTCTTCTTCATGCTTTGTATCATTATTAAAATAAATCACTGCTCAAATACTACATTCATTGTAAACACATGATAAAACTCTAATTAAAATCCACTAGTGGCAAATAAGCCACATGGAAATCACACAAATAATTTAAACCATCTAGGAATAAATGAATAAATAAAAGCACATATCTTCTTGATAAATGTAGTTATGTTCCTTATTTCACAAATATGGTTCTAATGAATATTATCTTTTGGATCCCAAACTCTTAAAGGTTCATAGGTCCACAGGTGTATATTAGTGAGTAGTTAAATGCCGTAAAGACATGATGTCACAAAACTGATATGCATGTATTTTCTTTTCACCTAAAGTGCAGCAAAAGGCAGACAACAGCAAATGTAAATCATGTAAATATATTTGTTTTAAGCATGTCTCAGTTAAGCCAATATCTCTTTTGTTTCTTACAACATTTTGTAATTGTATAATAGCATCAAAAATAGCAAAGACTCCAGCAAAAACTGTATTCAAAAGCAGTATTATGCATAGTTAGGCAAATTACAAATGTTTATTATTAACAAATGACTGAAGGTATGAATAAGTGCTGAAGGAGTTATGGGTTAAGCGTCTGGAATGCGCAGAATGAAAGAAAAAGTATGTGAGCTCAAATCTTTCCAGGCTGGAATGGGTAGTTACAAAGAATGTTGCATAAGATAAAATATTACTGGTACTGAAATTTATAAGGTCAAGGAAACAAGACTGGTCACCAGGCCAAATGGCTTATGTTTTTCTAAAACATTATTGTTAAGTATTCACATGCAGCATTAAGCAAAAAGCACAAAAGTCTACAAAAATCCTGTTTGGTAATTGTAATAAGACATCACAATTGTGCATACATGTAATTAATAATATGTTTGTGAGTAAATACTACACCAAGTACAGTCAGTACATGGGCTATGGTATGCAGTTAAAATAAATTATGCAGGTCCCTTTACAAAAAGGGAGGGTACGAATAGAAGTAGTAACAGTAAATGTCTTTTCAAAATGGATAAAAGCAGTTCCTACTACAACTTTAACAGTATAGGCAACAGCAAAAGCTTTATAAAATATTTTCTGTTTTTGAAAATAGCCAAAAAATGATCTAATCAAAAAGCAAATGTATAAGACGAAAGTGTCACAGTCTAGGTAACAGCCAAAGGGCAAGCATACACACAATTCTCACAGCATAAAGCAAATAAACAATACTGCAATAAAATGATGTATACTACAGGGGGAAGGGCATGTTTTCAGTTTTACACTAACTGTGTAAACAGCACTGAAAAGGGACTCAAAAGTGAAAGTGGTAATACCAAAAATACATTTTAATGTTTCAAGTAATGTAATTAGCGGGCTTCAGTTTAATGCTAAGTTTGTAAACTGGACTGAGTGTACATTACAGCCATGTATATACAAATGCAAAAACAATCTGTGCAGGCAAGTGTATTCTGTATAGTATATAGTAAATGGTTTATCTATGTAAATAGAGTAACAAGTCAAAGCTTCACATTTATGACACGTGTTTTTTTTTTCAAAAAACAAGACTGCAATGCCTTTGCAATAAAATCCTCAAGCATTGTCAATACATTACTGTATAGGACATCACTGTATAGAGTCATGTTCAAATTAATCCAGTTCTAACTGGTAATGGTTGTCATCATTGTGTTGACAGTATTAAACTGTGTTAACTTGCTGTATAAAAAAAAAAACTAAAGGCTTTTGTTTCCCAATGTGTTTCTAGTTAATAGCAATATAACTTGACTAAAAAGTACATACTAATATAAACAGTTTGGGATTTAAAATAAAACAGAGGGAATGTGTACAGTGATAGTTATGTTTAAAAATGTATTAATACATGTGCGCATCTATTTGCTAGTTAGATGCATGTACACATCTGTTGCTATAATATATGTAGAAATAATATAGTTAGTTAAATACTTGTATTTCTGTTTGCTAGCATACATATATTCTGGTACAGCTTGAGACAAGCTGAATGTTCAGTGTCTGGTACATGCTTCAAGGACTATAGATAAATATGCAGCTGCAAGACAAGGCACGCAGCATTCAACACAGACATCTGCATTTCATTTGCATCATTCTGAACATCAAAACAGAGGGAATTACAATATTTCACGAATAAAACTTAGGAAAATGCTGCACAAAATAGAACACAAGACAATTTCACTTGTAAAAAGCATACAGCATGCATGCTGGGGAAGATAACATTTAACACAAATATACAGCAAGGTTAGCTGAACAAGGTCAGGCATACATAAAATAGAGAAAAATCAAAGACTGACAAAAACATTTCAATAAACAGCTCTATCTCTATTACATGCCGCACATTACTTCAAAAATGTAACAGTTCTGACAAGGGAAGACATCATGCAAAAAATGTCACAGTGTGTAGACAATAACACAAAAATAAAAATAAACTCAACAGGGAGAAAATGGTATGATTTCTACCAGTTCTGACAAGGGAAGACATCATGCAAAAAATGTCACAGTGTGTAGACAATAACACAAAAATAAGAATAAACTCAACAGGGGGAAAAGGGGTATTTGTATAAACAACACAGTAATACAAGAAAAGGACCATGGGTTAAAATACTTACCATTTTGGGTAACAGGCCAGTACTCCATACAGATCAAATTGTAAAAATACCATCCACTTGTACTATGATAGGAAAACAATACCAAAAAAACAATATTGTACTTTGACATTACATTTCCAAGTTTTAAAGTTACCAAATGCAAATTTAAAAGAGCTTGGTATAAAAACTAGTAAAACAAGATATCTCACAGATTGTACATTTATAAGCACACTAGAATCCTACTATTTAGTAAGTCATTACAAGTATCTTTAGTAGACAGATTACAATTTAGTACTAATGTATCTAAATTTGTAAATTGAATATAATGTTGTGTAAATGGACAATATTGCCTTCAAATTTCAAAATGTTTGTTAAAGTGGCACCACAGTTTGTAGTGTGGTTTCAAATAACCCAGTGTTAATAGTAAAAGACAAAAACAGAAGCTGACACTGCCCATAATTGGTGGGACATATTCACAAGATGATCATCATCTGGGAACAAATTTCTAAATTGGTTAATACATTCTGTGTTGACAGTTTTAGGGGTCATAATAATAATAATAACAGCTTAAAATAGTTTTATATGCTGCAGGTTACAAAGAGTTGCAATAACTCATTAAGCCATTATTGTAAATATGAGCAAAATGGTAAATGCTGTAAATGATAATGCTAATGAAACAAATGCAGTCTTTTCTTTAACTAAAGTTTAGTCTGTTCCTCCAAAAAAATAAAATAAAATAAGGGGGACCTGAAAGAATAATAGTAACTGTTGCTAACATGATTATTAGTTTGAATAAAAAGCTAAAAAAATGATATGAAATATAAAGAGTTAATTTAGGAATAGTATAACATGCTGAAAAAATAAAAAGTAGTAAGTGTGCTGGCGTAGCTTAATTAGATATTGGCATCCATGTAAAGGAGTATGTTATTGAGAAACAAAGTCTGTAAAAATAACTGTGCATGTGGCAGCTGGAAGGACATCAATGAAGTAAAGAGATGTAACATCAAGCAAGATAACAGATAGTGCTGGAACACCACATTTCAGATAACTGAGTTTCCTTGGACCACCGAATTTGAATCAAAGACAAATCATAAATTAGAAGAACAAAAGAAAACTGTTATACAAAGAAAGAACTGGTATACATCAGACTTTGAGAAAAATATCAGACCTTCTGGTATAAATTTGAGAGTGTATAAACAAGCTTTGGGAATTTGCCATAGAGAGCTGACAGCATCTGTGTTGCATGCTTGTAGATCTAAAAGGAAAATGTGACAGTAAAACGTATTAGTTGAAACGGTTGTCTTCATGTATTTATTGTACTCAGTACAATACAGTAATAAGACTAGTTGATTACAATAAATAGTTAAATGAACTATGGTATGCATGCATGTAAATGCAAGTAACAGCAAGAAACGAACAGAATGCAGTATATAAGTTTTCACCTACCTGGATCTGCAAAGGCCTTTGGTACCATACCCCATTCTGGCATTATTGATAAGCTAATTAATCTAAATGTAACCCCCTTTGTAACTTGCTGGTTAGAAAATCGGCTTACCAACACAACCCAAACTATTAGTGTTGATGGTACACTCTCCTCGAAAAGAGTAATTACCAAGGTTATCCCCCAAGTATCAGTCTTAGGAACACCTCTCTTTGGTATTTTTGTCTTTCATGTAATGGCTGATACCAAGAGCCAGTGGATGACTAAGTCTGTGCTGACTGCACACTCTGTGTGGTCATAAACTCCTCATCTGACTTCCAGATTCTCCAGGATGACCTAACATGCACAGACAAATGATACCTGGGCCATGGCCTTAAACTAAATACCAAGAAATGTGGCATTATGTCCTTCAGCAAACAAGAGCACCTGGTTACCCACCACATAGATTACACCCTTTTGAGGTTAACTAATTCATCAGGGACCTAAGCACTTCCACTGATACTGAACTATCTTTTGATCACCATGTATCCACTTTCATTGGATATCCTTTTATCCGGCAGACTAATTCCCAGGGATACATTTTCAAAGTCCAGGGAAGTTATCATTCTCTAGTCCTCACTCATTATGCCAATCCTAGAGTACAATGCCCCTTTTGCAATGCGTTTGTCTAAGGAAGTGACTCAGCTAGAAAGACCACAGCATTTCCTCACGAAGACAGTCAAGGTTTTGACTTCTTGAGCTACACTGATTGCCTGAAAGTGCTTTCTCTCTCTTTCTGTTTCCTACAAACTCTTGAGAGGGGACCTCTGTTTTGCCTAATGAGCCTCAAAGAATCCAGTCCTATGTGACCTTGTGCACATCTACACACATACAAGAAAATAATTAAATAAAATAAAATACACCCACTCAAGAGAGCTAAATTTCCACCAAAATGTAAATAGGACCTGCTAGTGAGATATCTGTCCTGGAGAATCCTTTTATAGACTAGACTTTCCTTTGATGTAAAACAAAATGGCTCCCTGACCTATTTTCGGTGTAACCTGTTCAAATAGACGGGTAATTGTAAATACACCCCAAGCCTAGGTGCTGTTGCCCTCATTGAAATGTGTATAAGTTAGGTATTAACTATATCATGGGTCTGTCTCTTAAGCCCTCATTAAAGTGAGTGGTAAATGGGTATTAATTATTCATGTCTTGCTTGTAATCATAATTCAGGATTTTGTGGCTAGGCTGCAGATGTTCTCCTGATCAATAGCCTAGTATTAACATCTGAAACTATGAACCCATATTATTGACACAATTTCTCTAATCACTTCATACTTTTCCAAAACAACAGCTTATGTCACTGTAATTAAGAAAGCAAAACAAAAAAAAAAATATGGCGTGAAATTCATGATGTGTGGGCAGGAAAACAGAAATGAGGAAACTGGAAAGAATTACAGGGTTTTCGGGTACTACGGTACATCTAGGTGATATATGGCAAATCAAAAAAGTAGAATGAAAGGTGGAATAAAGATAGGGTTTCTCTTTAAGTAGGCTGTGAGAAGAATGGCTGGATGTACTTATTTATTTATATCCAAAGACCTCTCGCTTAGCTCTTTCCCCATACACACATGGTATGGAGGAGACTGAGATTATGTCAGGTGTTAGTGATGTCAAGCAACAAGGACAAATGACACTAGTTAGCTCCAGAAAGAGGAGAATTTTGGGAGTAGAGCATAGCAGATTTTAGCACAGACACAGAAAGAAAGAAAATATAAAAATAGAGTAGACCTATCAGAGTGAAGAATTTCAGCAACAGAGTGTAGCAGACTGTACCTCAGAATGGTGAATATGGCTTCTGTTAAGTCTGGTGATTGTCTAATGCTGAAGTACAAATTAGTGGATGATACGCTAATGTCCCGGTACTTCCCAGGAAGAAGCAACTGTTTTGCCAAAGCTGAAGCTATCTTTTGAGCCTATTTGTTCTCCACATGACTCCACATAGCCTGCTTGGTAAACTTGTTCTTCTTGAGACAAAGTTCTGCCTAGTAGTACTGGGCATATTTACATCTGAGACATTCCAGACTCACATGGGTGATAATGTTGGTGTGTCCCAGATTTTAGTTAAATTCCAGGATGTAATGTATCACAAGGGTTGATACTGCTGAGAATGCAGGAAGTTAGCAACATCACCAGTTAAGTGGTACATACACTGGTGGCTTTTATAAGTTATGGCAAAACTCCCTCAAGTTCTCAATGCAATAAATTGCATCTATGTCCCATCGAGACCCTTCTAGATCTGATGGGGCACTGTCCTGCAATAATAATGGGATTATAGGTCAGTAATAGGCAATTGGTCTACAGACCAGTTCAAGCTTAGCCAAAAAAAAAATTCAAAATTTCCCTTTAGCCTCAAGGAGGGCAATACAAGATAGACCAGGAGAGAATTTGAGGCTGCCCATCCAATTATCTAGGTTTACCTTGAAGGTGGCAAGGGTACTACTCTGCTTGACAAGTAGTGGAAGTTTATTCCAGAGATGCGGGATACCTTGGGATATGAATCAGTCATAGCAAAGTGTCTTTTTACTTGCTGATGAAGGTTTAGTTCCTTTAACTGAATTGTGATGAACCATTAATTATGTGAAGGAATATATCAAATAAGGTTGGATCTTTCATGGTATGAAAGGCTAGACATAGATCTCATCAGACAAGTCTGTAAGAATCTGAGTACAGACAAAGGGCTGCCAGTCTTTCTTGATAACTAAGATTTTTGAGACCACAGATTTTGGTACATAATCTGGTGGCATTTCTAAGGTATGGCACAACTCCCACATATGAGAGTGGCCTTCACTCTCATGTTATGTTATGTTATGCGATCAGCATGTGGCCTTATCCTGAACCTAAATGCAACATATCTAGGCAGTGTGCATGATGTACAAATCTGGAAATCCTATTCCTTCAGGCACATGTTCATTGATATGTATATACCTGATAGGCACTTAGTAGGTAAATGTATACATCTAGCACCACAAATGTGTCTGTATTAAGCCTTTACATTAATTTTTACACAACACTAAAAAATCATACTGTGGGCCATTCCCTAGATGGTCAATGGTTAATGATGCAACATCAGCAGAAATTCATTTAGGGTGCTCATTCCCCAATTCATTTGTTTGGATACATCCAGGGGTGCTGTGCGGGAAACTCTCAAGAAAGGCAGTAAGATGGTCATCATGTGTTCAAAGCTGCACAGTATGATTGCATCTAGACTTGATGGCCTTATGGTCTAGGGTATAGGAGAACTACCTAATCCAGTCAAACCACATATATCACAATACCATCAACTGGACATTAAGGAGGTAAGAGATGGCTGTAAGAAACCCATGTTATGCCTGAGCACAGGTGATCCAACAAGGTTCAGTACAGTCTTAAATGCCAAACCATTTATTTGTACCACATTACATAGATTAAAAAAAATGGCAACACCGGTAAAATTGGCTTGACAGTACCAACCCAAAACACACTTTCCCATGTATATCTTTATAGCTGTAGCATTAGATATTATTAAATACTTTCATAGGTCTCATAGGTTACTACTAGGCTAATTGCCATTGTGGGCCATTTTAAGCCTAGCTAATTACCCCATGTGAGAATCAAACCATGTACCTTGTGTCTGTAAGGTAAACACCTTTACCATTAGGCCAGCCTTCAGTTTATATAACAGTCATTATTTGTTCAGGCATCATTATACACACAGCAGAGTTACACAAAAAGCAGCAAAAGTTCATTCTACAAATCAATGTGCTAACCAAGGAACAAAACATAGATAAATAATGCTGACATAAACCTTAAAACCAAGTGCACTATGAACAAAAATCCAAAAAAAAACTTGATGGAAACGGCACTGGAAACAAAGCAAACTGCACATGGAAGTACAGTTTAGTGCTTTCATTCCTTTTTATTGGAACTTCTTCAGAACAATAAAACATATTAAAAAACCTTTTATATATATTTTGAATTATTGCGCCAAAAGACTAGTTGAACAATGAACAGCATCCTGTTGAAAAAAGTCACTTCCTGAAATACAGTACTACAACAAGTAAGTCTCTCTCTCTCTCTCTCTCTCTATATATATATATATATATATATATATATATATATATATCTATATGGGTCGGGCTCATTTCACCGAAAGCACATTTCTCCGAATGTTGTTTCAGCAAGACCACATCGCTGAAAGCACAAATCACTGAAAACTCACTTTGCTGAATTTCATTTCATCGAAAATAGTAGTGGCAGTGTATATGCCCTTTTCCCCACTGTAGTGCAATCCTGGAGTTAGAATATATAGTTGGGGTGGGGGATACAGCCCCCCACATTGGGGTGTGTGGGGGTCATAACCCCTCGCCTAGCTTGTTTTATACTATGCAGTTTCTGTTAAGAGGGTAAGTAAGCACTTTATAATCAGACTAGGTGGGGGGCTACATCCCCACACCCCTAATGTGGGGTGCTGTGCCCCCACACCCCCCCAACTATATATTCTAACTCTAGGATCGCACCTCAGTGGAGAAAAGGGCATATACACTGTCACTACTATTTGTGAAATCTGCTTTCAGTGATGTGGTCTTGGTGACATGAAATTCGGCGAAATGGGCTTTCAGCAAAATGACCCAGATCCATATATATATATATATATATATATATATATACATATATATATATATATATATATATATATATATATATATATATATATGTATATATCTATACATACAGCTTAATTTACCTAACCCTAAAAACAATAAATTATTTACATCCATACATATTACGATATTTGAGTACACATTTTACTTTAAACACTTCATTGAGTCCTGGGTAAATATCCGCCCTCAGTTTGATTTGCCATAAAAGTTCATGTACTTCTAAAACTGTGTTGCAACCTGTTGCAAAACCAAAGGAATCATCTTGCTCAAGCGCATAAAAATAAAATTTTCAAAAACCTGAACAATTTAAACTATGCTTAGCCAGAGAATTATTTAAATCAGCCTTTTTAATAACATTAATATGTTCACGAATCCTAACTCTTAATTTTCTGTAACTCTTTCCTGCATAAAACTGTGGGCACATACTACACACTGCCAGGTAAAAAAATGTTTTCACTTTGACAATTATATCTTTTTTTTAGACCAAACAATCTTGTCTTGTAAATGCTGAAAACTTATACTATTAGTACTTCTTATAAAGTGACACTGTTTACAATGGCCGCAAGAATAAGTTCCATTAACTCCTACTAAATTCTGATATTCACCTAAAAAAATCATATCTTTCCAACAGACTTTTTAGATTAGCTGTTCTCTTATACACAAATTTAGGTTTGTCTCCTATAACTGTAATTAAGTCCTTGTTCCCTTCCAAAATTTTCCAGTTATGGGTAATAATTTTCTTAATATTCTCACTATCAACACTAATAGGTATAGGTAAGGCACAAACTAAGTCACCCCAGGTGTTAAACGTAGGTAAACTGTTAATTGGGGTACCCATATCTCTTTTAACTACCAAATCTCTTTTAGCAGGAAGCCCCTGATTCAAAATAGGGGGATAATGGGACCATTTTTTCAATAGGATGCTGTTCATTGGCCAACTACTTTTTTGGTGGAATACTAAAAAATATATATAAAAGTTTTTTTAATATGTTTTATTGTTCTGAAGATGTTCCAATAAAAATGACCAAAAGTGCTAAACTATATTTCCGTGTGCAGTTTGCTTTGTTTCCAGTGCCATTTTCACCAAGTGTTTTTGGATTAAAATAATGCTGACATGATGAATGCACCGAAATAATCTAAGAAAAAATATGTTTTATTAAGATTAATTGCTTTCATTTGTATGCAAGTTGAATCAGAGTTCATCGAAATCTGCTAAAAACAGCACTAAGTGTTCTATTTAAAGCAATTCAAATGATCGCATGACATCTGACCTCTCTTTCTTAAAGATAAAGACATATTTAAAAACTATTCAGTCATTCATGAACATAAATAACAATAAAAATAAATAGCTATGGATAGAAAATTCCCTTAAATGCTGTAAAATGATTTGTGTTGATAATAACATTATATATTAATGGAAAATGTATGCATATAAAATGACATTTTCTTGTAGTAATAACAAACTGGCATTCAATAGGTTCATATGTTCATAGTTAATAAAGTACTAGGCTATCTGTCATTGTGGGCCATTTTAAGCCTAACCTTCTTCTTCTCCTTCTTCTTTCAGCTTTTCCCATTTAGGGGGCGCCACAGCAGATCACCTGTCCGCTCATGACTGGCAGTGGAGTTTTATGGTATCAAGTTGCCAGCCCGGCACCCAACCTTCTACGGAAGGCACACACAAATGCACTCATGCCTAGTGCCAGTTTAGAGTATCCAATCCACCTACAGCATGTCTTTGGGATGTGGGAGGAAACTGGAGCACCCGGAGGAAACCCATGCGACCACAGGGAGGACATACAGACTCCACACAGAAGGCACCCCAGCTGAGGATCGAACCAGAGAACCTTTTGCTGTGAGGTGGCAATGCTAACCACTGCACCACCGTGGCCACCCTCATTTTAATCCTAACCAATTTCCCTTTTTGTGCTTGAATTAACCTATCCCATTTGGTTAGAGATTGGCCTTACCCACCCTATGGTAGATAATTATATTATGCCTAATGACAATAACTGGGATCATACCATAGATAATTTGAGGGAACAGATGCATGGGGTACATACCTCTCAACCTCTTAGAGCAAGAAATCTGAGCAAAGCCATAAATAATGAGAGGACAAAGGCCCAAAAATAGGGACACTTTTTAAATATTGCTCTTACAAACTCGGAAAGTTGAGAGAATAACAGGTTTTGCATTAGCACAGATTTTCTGAAGGACATGAAGTCTGAAACTCAAATGTCTGTCATTATTTTTTGACTTAAACCCTAAGTGATTTGCCAGTGATTTGCTAGAAAACCACAATCATATGAGAAATGAACCAAAAATATGAGGCAAAAATCTGGACATTCTGCACAAATCTGTACAGTTGAAAGGTATGATGGGATAAAGCATTTAGGAGTTGTATCTGTACAGGGACAGTCATTGGGTAAATATTCTATTTCCCATCCATATATCCAAGTTGTGCTTGAATATGGATAGGGATGAACTTTGTTTTATGAGGATGGGGAGTACGTTCCAGAGTACCGGTATCCTCTGTGAGATATACCTGTTCCTCTGAACTGGGATGGAACAAAAGTAAAGGCTTTTCTAAATTGCTGGAAATACAGTGGAGTTTTAGTTAGTCTACTGTAATTAAATATGCATAATCTTCATAATGAAGAATGGATACTAAGTCATTCTGTTCTAAAAATTCTTTTTCCTGGTTCCTGTTCCATGACCTCTCCCTCTCCTATTGTTTCTCTGTCCATGATGTTGTATGGTTGACTGGTTGTGGTTCATATATAGCGTGTTCCCCTCTTGATATTGTTTTTCTGCTATTCTTTCTGAGCTTCTTAATGTCTGAAATGTATCCAGATTAGGTATCCTCCAATCGTGTTCAATAGTCACTTTGTGCTTTCTGCATGACTATTTGTAACAGGAAGAACTGTATATGCATTACCCTCCTCATAATCTTTTTCCATTTTTTTTCAATTATTTTATTAAATAACATTTGCTTGTTTGACAATTTTGGTAAAATATTATTAATTTATCTTTTAAGATGGGAAAATTAAGTTATTGGAAATGGAATTGTCAGGACAATGTATTTCTTTTTCTGAAGTATTCAGTTTTTCACTGTTGGCCTCCAAACTGGTTCTGTCATACAGTCCTATAATTTATTTATAATATAGTGAGTCTCCTGACACACTAAAGGGTATTTTTGTATATGAAGTCCCTTTGTTACTGTTTTTACCTTGATACATTCCATTAAATAATAATTGTCAGTTTGTAGGAACTGGTATTTTAATAACATTTTCTCTAACTGATCAGTTTGTTGAGTTACAATGTCCTGTGTAAGAGCTATCTTTAAAATAAACAGCTTTTTCAATGTAATTACTGGTAATGTTAATGTTATTGCTGTCACATCTTTCCTCAAGGACGGATGATGAAATTGTTTGTTGCAGGCGTAGTTCCTAATCAAGTGTGTTTAAACCCTGTTTTCACTTTTGGTCCCCACAGTCATTTGATCTTTAAATTAACTAAATTCCTTCTGTAACTAGTAAATATTGTGTACCAGCTGTTGAATAAGGAGTGTTGAAGGAGTTTTCTATATATACTTTATTTTTATTTTTTTATTTATTCATTTATTTATTATATTTGTTTACCTGGGTAGAGCACTGATCTAAATGGATCATTTGCAGCACAGCCCAGGTGACTAGGAGTGCATAAGTGAACAAAACATATTTACAGATACAAGGATATGCTTAAAAAAAAAAATGAGATGCAGTTAATGTCAAAACGGGGATGGAAAAATGGAATTATGCTTAGCAGAGCTTTATGAATAAGATGCTACCATAATGACTGAGATGGCTTATGCAATATGGATAACAACATATTATATAGAGAGATATGAAGACATTAGAAGAGGCAAATTAGAATAATTGTGAGAAAGGATACCATGGGGAGAAAACAGAAAAGATGCGAGAGGCATGCAGAAGGAAGAGGAGTAGAAAGGAGAAGTGTGATATAGATGTAAAGAAAAGAGGGAGGTATGACGAATGAGAGGCAGCAAGTAAAGGGGATGACAAGATGAGATAAGGAAGGATGAAACAGGGATAAAGAGGTGTGTGAGAGAGCTGCAGGGTTCATGTAACGTGACCTGAATGAAAGCAGCTGCACTTTACTTGGGTGAAGAGGTGTTCCTTGAGCTGTTGCCTGAAATCAGCGTACTTTTGGACGTCTCAGATTGAGAGAGGAATGGAGTCACATAGTTTAGGTGTTAGGCTAGAGAATGCATGATCAGTGCAACAGAATTTACTTTTTGCAGTTAGTAGGGTGGATTGAGATTGAGAAATACCCTGAGATTATATGCGAGCGTTTTTCTGAAAAGTTTATAAGTGAGAGGGGATGATGTTTCAGGAGAAAGGGCTTTGTGAATTAGTGATCCTTGTAGGAGACTGGCTCTCAAATGTACTGAGAGCCATTTGGCTTTGGCAAGTGTTAGCCATTGGTATTCATAGGTTCATAGGTTCATACTAGGCTATCTGCCCTAGGGCATTCATAAGCCTAGCCAGAGTGTGTTTGGCTTTCACCACCCATTTTAAATTAATTTTGCTATGCCCTTTTTCGAGGTTAGTATACTGTGCCTCTGTCTAACAGTGACACAGAAGTGATACCCGGGGTAAACCTACAATCTCCCATCCACTCATCAAGATTCCTCTTGAAGAGAGTCAATGAGGGACTCTGCCTAACCTGGACTGGGATTTTATTCCAGAGTGAAGGGAGCCTCTGGGTTGTGAATCTGTCCCTCCAGCATGTCCTATTTATTTCAGTGTTGAAGTTCAAGTCTCTTGAGCGCATAGCTCGATGGGATTTGGATTTTGTGAGGTGCAGCATGTTCATTAATTCCGGGTTGTACATGGCTTTATACGTCAGGCACAGATTGCCTCTGAGCAGGCGGTATGCCACTGAGTAGAGCTGGAGTTTCTTTAACCAGGCAGCATATGGCATCTGTTTGAGCCCTTTGATCCTCTTGGTGAGGTACTCAGATGTCTGGTAAGGTACATCCCAAAAGGGGCATTGTGCTCAATTATGGGCCTGATGAGGGATGAGTAAAGAGGCACGATGACCTCCCCTGATCTAGATGTGAATCCCTTCATGATTAGGTGGGCTATATAAAATGTTTTTCTAACCACTTTGGCCACGTGGTTGTCAAATGAGAGATTGCTATCAACTTGGGTCCCCAGGTCCCTAATTACTTCTTCTGTACTTAATGGATTACCACCTATGTGGTAATTTGTGGGCACTTTGTTTTTGCCAAAGGGGATGACTATACACTTTTTGGTGTTTAGCTTGAGGCCATGGCTCTGGCACAAGTTGTCTGTTTCTATGAGGCCCTTTTGGAGGTTGCTTGTGTTGGCTGGAGAGTCGATTATGGCACCCAGTTTGCAGTCATCTGCGAACTTGGTCAGCCACAGTCCTTCTGTGTTGGCCTGTACCTCCGAGAAATATATACCGAACAAGAGAGGTCCCAGGACTGAGCCTTGTGGGACGCCACTTGTAACTGGTTTGGAGTCTGACATGGCTCCAGCAATTCTAACCATGTGGGTTCTGTCCTTGAGCCAGTTTGCAACCCATCTAGTGACATAGGGGTTTATATTTAAGCTGGTGAGCTTATCTATAATGCCCGAGTGGGGTATTGTATCGAAGGCTTTTGCGAGGTCCAGGTAGGCTGTGTGGACCACCTTCCCCTCGTCAATGGCCTTGGTGACTGTTTCAAAGAAATCGACCAGGTTTAAGAGGCAGGATCTGCCCTTAACAAAGCCAAACTGGGTAGGATCCAGTGTCTGTAGGTCCCCAATATCTTTATTTATGAGGTCCATAATGATCCTTTCCATAGCTTTGCAGACCAAGCTAGTCAGGCTTATGGGGCGATAGTTTCCAGGATCCATTGAGGCACCACCTTTGTGGAGAGGGACCACTGTTGCTGTACGCCACTCTTTGGGTACATATCCTGTAGTAAGGCTGAGATTGAACAGTAGTTTTATGTCAGTGTAACAGTCATTTTTGGAGGAGTTAGTAACAAACTGGCAGATTTTATTGGAGATGGTTTTTAAGGTGGTGGCATTTTTCTTTGAGGCTGCAGCTATTATGGGTACTCCATATTTGAGGTGAGATAAGAGTACGCCTTTACCAATGGCAGTTTTGGCTGGCTTAAACAGAACAGGTGAAGGCTTATTCACCCAGAACAGTAGTGTGTTGATCTTTTGTGTGTGTTTTGAATGCCTAGTTGAAAGTTAAGAGATTGGTCTAGCCAAATGCCAAGGTATTTGAATGATGTGGTAGTTTTTATGGTTATTTACACTCAAAAAACAGGAAGTTTTATTTGTTAAAATTTCTGAATATGTATTTATCTTTAAGAAGTAGTGGTCAGCTGTCATGTGATCATTTGAATTGCATTAAATAGAGCACTTAGCGCTAATTTAACAGATTATGCTGAAGCCTGATTTAACTTGTATATAGACAAAAGTGCTTTATCTTTTCTTTTTTTTTTTTTTTTTTTTGGAAAACAAGAAACATCTTTATTAAACTATCACTTACTACATAGGCAAACAAACATCAGACACAGTCCTAATTGCAAGCATTTTATATCACAAACCATAATAACACACTCCCAGTCGCAATCATTATACATCAATTATAATTTACTCAATCTTTCTCACTAAAACATTACATAGCTCATTTAAGTCTTGCTACCTTTTAAACCTCATTCCTCCCTTGTATGTGTTGTTCTCACAGTTCCTATTTTTCCTATGTAGTTTGCTTCTACCCTTTTCTAAAGATCTCAATTCCAGTTGTTTTATCGCTGTTACTATATTCACTACTTCTAGTATAGTTGATTTAGATTTTGATTTCCATTTTCTAGTAATTGCTCTTTTGGCAGCCAGCATTATTTCACACAGCAAGGCCTTAGCATGTTCAGGCAATTCCGATTCTGTATCAAAGCTCAGAAAAATCATCTCCCTCATCAGACCAATCTGTCCACCCAGCATCTCTGACAGTGCATGCCGCAGGTAATCCTTAAAGTCTGCCAACTAACCAAACTCCCATAAAATATGCTCCCTATTACCTCTTTCTTCCTCTTCACACCTCCAACATTTGCTGTCTGCCTGAGGAAAAATTCTCTGGAGTCTACTTGGAGTATAACAATATCTATGTAAACAAAAGTGCTTTATCTTAATAAAACTTATTGTTTTCTTAGATTATCCTGGTGCAACTCATTTTGCTGGCATGGTTGTTCTGTTTTCAGGTTTACATAAAGCAGTAGAGTGGAGAAGACCTCAGAAGGTATTCATATCTTACTTGTTGTGAGGACAACCTGGACATTGTCACACTACACACAAATCCTGACTAACGGAAGAATCATTACTGTCCTGTGGCTGGGAGTAAATTACAGTGGTCTCCATATGCCCGCATGGTGCCATCTTTGGTATTTGTATACATGAAGAACCCCTGAGGTAAGTGGTCAGCTATAGAAAGGTAGGCTATACTCTGACTGTGATATTGCTGAAGTACTGGCCACAGACTGTTAGATGTCACTCACATGGACATATATCTTGAGGTGTTCCTAGGATGACCATGGCCATGCATGTTCCTGTCTCATCTGTCCTGATCCAACAGTCTTACTAAATTATTAGCAGCACATGCCAGTGTGGTAACTGGACTTGCTGTGCATTTAATGTCTGATACTGTGCAGATAAGACATGTTAATGTGCCTCTAAAACCTCTGACAAGTTTGTTACCATGTAACTTTTAGCAACATTACATCAGTTTGTTCCTTTTCTAAATCATTGTGTAATATGGCTGGTATCTGTGATATCTAAATCTTGGCACCTGGGAGGTCATTGTGGGAAGCAAGAAATTGCTTCTGCTAGTGCTCACTATACTGGACTAGCATAACTACATCTTCTTGGGTTGTCTTATGTCTTCTCACACTGGGATCCTACAAATCATTGCAGTGTTCAACTGCATCTTTTCTATTGCATTTATTACTGCTTGTTTACAGCCTGTCTAAATTAAGTGTTATTCTTAAGTGTTATTCTAAGCTCTTAGTTTTGGTTTAAGCACTTGGGCTTTAGGCCGACCACTTAGCTCTTCCTGGCATTTCTCCCTCAGATTCTGACAAATATGGATGGACAATTTCTTACAGTTTCTCCTGCCAGTCTGGTTAATATGGGCATCCTGACACAGTGTAGCAACTGCCTCATGTACACGGACAACCATTTACTACAACCACCTAGGAACAGAATTTGTGAGAGATTCAATTACATTAGGAACCTAGAGTCCAAGCTATCTCCCCCTCAAGCCAGTATATCTGGCACCGAAAAGGTTGTCAACACAATCACTACACCTCAAACACCACCCATACCTACACAAGACACACTTACATATGTGGAGGTCCTCCACATAAACATACCCAAACAAAGGAGACCTCCGTGACAAAAATACAAGCGATCTCCACAGCCCTCCACACCACAAACCACGCATAGTCCACATACCTGTGTCTCACAGCCACTAAGGTTTCACCATAAGCCCAACATATCAGTCATAGGAGACTCCATTGCAAGACACACAGAAGTGCCTGTCACTAGGCTGGATAAGGAGAAAGTCCCGGTTAGTTTTCTGTCAGGTTCCAGAATCCACCATATCACATACGCACTCAAGTCTCTCAACAACAGGTACTGTTATGAACCTGTCAGAGTCCATGTTGGCATAAATGACTTGAGATGTACACTCTATGGACTATATGATGACAGACATGATTGAGCTCACTGATTAAGTGTCCCAGGCAGGTATGTTCCTAGCCTTAAACAGCATTCTGCCACCACCGAGAATGATGCCTAAGTACAAACAGAAAATTACTGAGATTAACAATCGGCTTCGTTTCTGGTGTCATTCCAGGGGCATCCAGTACCTGACAGCCTGGGAAGATATGATCGACAGACCACGATGCTTTGCCAGAGATGTCCTGCATCTGTCTCACCTGGGCTTCAGGTTTCTGGCAAAGGATCTTTCCTACCCTATAGTGCCTTTTTTAGGAAAAGTGGTTAGGTTAAAACTACCAACTTAAAAATTTCAACAAAACACAAATTAAAGGTCATGCTGCTAAATGCTAGGAGTCTAAACATGAAACTGCACTCATTGCAAGCATTCCTATCCCTAGAAAATGCTGACATCTGTGCAGTCACAGAAACCTGGTTCAAAGATGCATTGAGCACCCCAGCCTTACCTGGTTATTCATCCTATCATACATTCAGACCCCAAACAGTGGGTAGTAAAGCTAAAGGAGGTGGAGTTTCAATATGCATTAAAGACATACACACCTCCAGGATGGTCAAACAGTATAACTCACAGGAGACACTCCAGGTGCAGTTAACCATTGACAAGACCCCTATTCAAATCATAGCTAGCTACTGGCTCCCAAAGCTGACTCAAGATGCCCAATCCGTCTATTTGGACCTTGTCAAATCTATCAAGATTTAACCCTTTACCCTGATCCTGGGTGACTTTAACTTCCTAAACATTGATTGGAAGAACTACTCATGCCAGAACACAAATGCCCAGAGATTCTTTGATTTTGTCAATGCAAATGCATTGGAACAGCTAGTCAATACACCCACAAGAGATGATAATAACTTAGACTTGGTATTAACCAACATGAGTAACCACTGCAGCATCCCTATAGTATCATCCTCCCTGGTAAGATCTGACCATAAAGCGGTCACTTTCAAAGTCACCATCTACCCCAACCCCCCTGTAGCTAGGATCAGACATAAAAAATTCTCCAAAAGCTAATTACAGCCTCCTGAGGGATGGTATGAACAGTTTCACAGCCCCCTCCCCCTCTGTAGGAACTGGCACCAATATCCAAAACTACACCAACGCACTATATGAGCATTTATATAGATGGAATCAGGAATACCTGACAGGACTAAATCATCCTCCACAAGGAAGAGTAAACCTGTCTGGTGGACATCTGAAATAAGTGAACTCTATAACCAAAGGAAAAATTGCTGTCTAAGACCAAGAAGGAGCATGTGCGTGCCCAATTGGAAGCAATGTCTCCTTAGCCTGAACAAGCAAATAAGAGCACTAGGGAAATCCTCCAAAGCAAACTTCGAGTCCAAATTGGCCACATCTACTAGAGACAATCATAAGGCCTTCTTCACATATGTCAGCAACCTCAAAGGAATTACCCAGATCGGTTCAGAACTGGTGATCACGGACACTACATATATAAATGCTGTAGATATAGCAAACTCCATGGGACCCAATAACATCCCAGGCTGCATCCTAGGTGAACTCAGGCAGGAACTTGCAGCACCATTAGGAACCCTATTCAACCAAAGCCTGAGTATTGGCTTCGACCCAGCTGAGTGGAAGATAGCCACTGTCATCCCTTTACATAAAGTCCACCGATCTGGGAAATTATAGACCCATCAACCTAACTAGCCTGATCTGCAAGGCCATGGAACGGATTATCATGGACCTCATTAACAAGGACACTGGAAATCTCCAAACACTTGATCCCACACAGTTTAGCTTAGTCAAGGGGAGGTCATGTCTGATAAATTTGGTCACTTCCTTGAGACAGTCACCAAAGCCATGGATGAGGGGAAGATGGTGCACACCGCCTACTTTGACCTGGTGAAAGCATTTAACACTATTCCCCACTCGAGTATAATAGATAAACTCTCTCAACTAGGCATCAGTCCATATGTTACCAGATGGGTAGCAAACTGGCTCACTGATAGAACCCACCTAGTCAAAATATTTGAAGCCACCTCAAGCGGTGTACCCCAGGGTTTCGTCTTGGGGCCTCTGTTATTTGGGATATACTTTTCTAAGTTGCAGGCCAAAACCAGTGGGCTATGGCTGACCAAGTTTGCAGATGATTGCAAGCCGGGTGCTGTCATCAATTCCCCTAGTGATGTGGACATCCTCCAAGAAGGTCTCACTCAGACAAATGACTGGTACCAGAAACCTGGCCTCAGGCTGAATACCAAAAAATGCATCATCATCCCATTTGGGGATAGTGATGTCCCCACAAATTATCACATTAATAGCAATGTCCTAAACGCGTAATCAGTCGTGAGGGATTTGGGCACCCAGGTTGATTACAACCTGACGTTTGACCAGCATGTTGCTTCCATTGTATGGAAAGCCTTCTACATGGCCCACCTCATAAGTAAGGGTATCTCATCCAGGGACAAGTCGGTCATAACATCCCTGTATTCTTCCCTTATAAGGCCCATTATTGAGTACAATGCCCCTTTCTGAATGTACCTCACAAAGCACATGCAGCAGCTGGAGAGACCACAGAGGTTCCTCACCAGGGGAATCCAGGGCCTCCAACATCTACAATATACAGATAGGCTAAAAGCCCTATCCCTCTACTCAGTTTCATACAGACTCCTCAGAGGTGACCTCTGTCTGGCATACAAGGCGATCACGGAACCCACCTTTATGGGACTGCTACATATCTGCAAGTCAAGCTCCACTGGAATAACCCACAAGCATGGCCTCAACATGGTCTGTGACATCAACAACACTTGTTGGCAGGACAGATTTGTGTCCCAGAGACTCCCCATCTATGTAATAGACTCCCTCTCCACATTAAGCAGAGTACCCCTTTACCCCTTTTTAAGCACAACCTGGATAACTGGATGGGAAACAGAAAATATACCTTTGGGATTCCACCCATGTCCCTGCTGGACAGGGGCATTGGGTACTGATTTGTCTATACATGGGATAAACTCTTGGCTAGGCTTATAAGGGCCTCAGGGCCAATAGAACTGTAACCTCCTATGATCCTATGAACCTCCTATGATCCTAAGTAGAGGAATAAACATAACTAACAAATACAATGTTACTTCCAAACCATGCAAGAAAGAGCAGAGACATTTACCAAGACACATATATGAAAATAATACCCTCCCCTGAGTTAAATTAACTACCCTATTTAAAGTAATACAAAACACACTTCAGACTGAATGATGCCTAAGTTTTTTGTCTAATATTGCACTTGATGGGTTAAATAATACTGACTAAGGATATAATAAATAAATACTGCACTTACTTGGAATATATGTAAGTATATATATTGCACAAATAAATAAAAATTGATTTATTATGTGTCCATACCTCTGGGACTAGTGCTCAAGTTCAGAAGTTTAATCACTGTAGGGTAGAAACTTTTATTGAATCATGTAGTCCTGCAGCGGATGATGCAATATCTCCTGCCTGATGCCAGATGATTAAACAGTCCATGCATAGAATGTGTGGTGCCCTGTATTATTTTGATGGCCTTTTGGATGCTTCTTGCAGAATAAAACTGTTGTATCAATGGAAGACTGGAACCTGTTAATTTCTCTGCAACCCTCACCACTCTTTGTAGCACCTTCCCTTCTGTAACTGTGCAGCTTCCAAACCACACTGTGAAGTTGCAGGTGAGGATGCTCTCTATTGCACCTCTATAGAAGGTGGAGAGAATATGAGGAGGAAGCTTAGTTTTTTCAGCCTTCTTAAAAATTGGAGCCATCGGTGCACTTTCTTGACCAGTTGGCTGGTATTTCCCAACCACGAGAGATCATCTGATATGTGTACGCCCAGGAATTTTGTACTCTTAACCCTCTCCACACTCTCACCATTCATGCTGTGCACTGGGTGGTTTGTTCTGCTTTTCTTGAAGTTGATGATGATCTCTTCAGTCTTGCTTACATTCAGGTGAAGGTTGTTCTCCTCACACTAACTGATCAGAGATGCCACCTCCTTTCTATATGCCCTTTCATCCTCTTTTGTGATGAGCCCCATGACTGTGATGTCATCAGAAAACTTGATGATATAGTTGGACTTATGCTTAGCATATCAGTTGTGGGTCAGGATGGTGAATAACAGTGGGCTGAGAACCCATCCTTGTGGAACCCTGGTGTTAATAGTGAATGATGCACTTTGATGTGTTCTTACCCGAACACATGTATTGTATTCTCTCAATCAGGAAGTCCAGGATCCATTTACAGAAATGTTTACAGATTCCTAAATGTGCCAGTTCTTCTATTAGCTGCTTTGGTACCACCATATTAAATGCAGAGCTGAAATCTATGAACAGCATCCTCACATAGTTGTCTTTGGCCTGTAAATGCTCATGGGAGATGTGTAGTGCTACTGACATGGCATCATGCGTGGATCGGTTAGCTCTATACGCAAACAGCAGGGGGTCAAAAACAGGAGTTAGGCATGATGAAAGATGCTTTCTGATCAGCCGCTCAAAACATTTCATAACAGTGTTGATGTCAGAGCAACTGCTCTGTGGTCGTTAGGACTGGAAGGAGTGGTTTTCTTAGGTAGTGGGATGATGTTAATTTCCTTGTAGTATGAGGGTACTTTTGCCATGGCAAGAGAGGTGTTAAATAATTCCTTGGGCAATGTGCATAGTTGATCAGCACTGCCTTTTAACACCTTGCCCATTATGTTGTATAGGCCAGCAGCCTTCCTGGGGTTCACTCGCCTTAGCTCTCTTCTTACCTCCACTGTGCTGAGGTTGAGTACTGCAGCCTTTTCATCAGTGGGTAGCTTTAGTGCCAACCTGTTGTTGCTTTCCTCAAATCTACCAAAGAAGATGTTCAAACTGTCCAGGAATTAGATGCTGTCCTCACACTGTGCTGAACTGATTTTGTTGTCAGTGATCTCCTGTATGGCTTGCCATAGTCTCCTTGCATCCTTCATGTCTTCAGAGTGGCTCTGTACCTTTCTGCTATACTCCCTCAGCCTCCTTTATACCCCTCCTCAGATTACCTCTTGTTACACTTAGGGCTGCTTTGTCCTTAGCCCTGTAAGATGTGTTTCTCTCCTTCAGAAGCTCATATACCTTAGGGGTGAGCCATGGCTATAGATAGATAGATAGATAATGTGACTTGTGGAATGATAAACAGAAAAAGCAAACAGTAATCAAACATTGTAATTCACATGCCTTTTAAAATGTAATCCTTTGTTCAATGAGATATCCATGCAACTAACAAGAAATGCCAAATCCAACAGACAGAGCTGGGTGAGTATGAAAGTGCCTGTTTGCACATTCCATTATTAATGAGGTTTATTAATACTGAATGTTCTAGAATTACATTATTGCCAGTTGGGGCAAGGCAACTACTAGCAAGCAATTCTCTGCTTCAAACTGTTGCCCAAGTCTGCAGTCATTTGAAAACTTTTAGAAATGGGTTGGACATGTATATGCATGAAGAAACAATGCATTAGTTATATTTCTCATGGTGAATAGAACATTATCTGTCTATCTATCTATCTATCTATCTATCTATCTATCTATCTATCTATCTATCTATCTATCTATCCATCTTTATATATAGGGGTGTCTAGCATTTAATCGATGTTTTAATACAGTGAATGGTGAAAAGTCAGTACAGCTGACTGAAAATCAGATACACTGACTTGTTTGAGCAAGATTGCAAGTCGGCAGGGTTTTGCCCATTCCCCAAATGTATTGTGTTCTCAGTGTTAGCATGTATAATTAGCAGGAATTAGTGGGGGAAGACTTGCCCCTTATAAAAAAATTATGCATTTTGTTTTTTGGGTTCAGTCATTTAATGTTTTGAACTAACAGTTCAATGATTTGTGTTTCAGAGTTATGACATGTCATACACACCATTATGGTTTAGTGATTAAGGTCTTCGCCTCCCATGCACAAGGTGCAAGGTTCGATCCTGACCTCTGACCAATGCCTGTTTGGAGTTTGCATGTTCTCCCTGTGTCTCTGTGGGATTTCTCCCATGTCCGAAAAACATGCTGTTTCCATCTAAAACTCACCAATGAATGGAGCTGTGGGCAGCAGCACAGACTCTACATGGTGCCTTATAGGGGGAAGAGTTGTACAGACCAACTGCCTTGGCCATCTACTCTGATGCGCAGTATCCTCAAGATAGAAGAACACGGATAACAGACTGCATGCCATGGCAGGGCTAGCCACTCGACGGTGTAAAATATGGCTCTAGATGATTCGGTCATGTTGATTAATGTCGCCAAAAATGGGCGTGGGTAGTTACCGGTGATAAGTGGGTTGAGGACCCGGCCTACTCTCACCCATGCCAGGTAGCCTAGCTAACAGTGGGAGGGGTATATGTGCCCCTATTGGCCAGTGTGTGCCTGACATAAAGCCCAGCAGCCCTGGGCCAATAAACTACTGGCTGGCTGGTGTCTAGTTGCCCAGTCTGGGTTACCTGGGATAGCTCTGTTGAGAGAAGCTGGATGTAAAACCAACCAACCTGCCAAACATGAACTGAGAATTGCTACGCTTAATGTAGGTTCACTGACAGGATGCAGCTTGGAAGTGGATGACATGATGATACGGAGGAAGCTGGACATCCTATGTATCCAAGAGAAGAGATGGAAGGGCAGTGCAACAAAGCCACTTGGCTTGGGATCCAGACTCTACTACTCAGGTGGGGGACAGGCTAAAAATGGTGTAGGAATTGTGGTGAGAGAGAGGCTTCAGAAGGCAGTGAGGGATATCATCAGAATTAATGACAGACTCGTGGCAATCCAACTCCAGTGCAGTGATAGGGCAGTATTCATAATCTCAGCATATGCTCCACAGCAGGGTTGTGATAGTGAGGAAAAGAATACATTCAGTCAGCAGTTGCATGCCTTACTAGATGAAGCAGGACATCATGAATTGGTGTTGATAATGGGTGACTTGAATGCACATATCGGGACAGACAAAACAGGATATGAGGACTGCCTGGGTCCGCATGCGTGGGGTAACAGGTATAAAGAAGGATAAGCCATTCTAGACTTCTATCTGGCAAATGGCTTAATAGTAGCCAACACATGGTTCAGAAAGAGAGACAGTCAAAAGATCACATACAAGATTAACCAACATGCAACTCAGGTAGACTTCATCCTAGTAAGGAAAAAGGACTGGGGTAGAATCCATGATTGCAAAGTCATCCCCAGTGAAACAGTCGGTTCACAGCATAAACCATTAGTTGCCACAATCAGCTGCAAGCAATGGTCAGAGAAGGCTCTAAGGTCAACAGAGACCAGGCTGAAGACCTGGAAGTTGACTGGAGAGAAAGTACAGCAGTTCAAGGAATTACTCTGGGCTCTAGCACCCCAAGATGAGGAGGAAATAGATGGAGTTGAAGAGGAGTGGCAGCGCCTAAAAACAGCATGTGTTAGGACTACAGAAAAGATATGTGGCAGAGCCAGGTATGGAAATAAGGTACATAAGGAAAGCTGGTGATGCAATGCAGAAATCCAGGAAGTCATCAAAAGAAAGAAGGAATGCAGGAAGAAATGGGAGATAGAAATGACTGACCAGGCTAGGAAGGGCTACTGGTTGGCTAACAAAGAAGCAAAGAAAGAAGTTGCAATAGCAAAGAATAGGTCATCGAAGGCACTCTACCAACTTCTGGAAAGTGACTCAGTAAGGGGCGCAAAGAAACTATATCAGGTTGCAAGGCAAAGACAGAAATATAGAGAAGATAGTCAGACACCATTC
This sequence comes from Protopterus annectens, assembly GCF_019279795.1. Taxonomy (NCBI): domain Eukaryota; kingdom Metazoa; phylum Chordata; order Ceratodontiformes; family Protopteridae; genus Protopterus; species Protopterus annectens. The sequence continues at coordinate 857,775,596 of NC_056748.1, read as the reverse complement.
ATAAGGGATGCCAGCAACAACCTGCTTACCCATCCACAGGATATCAAAGGCAGATGGAAGGAGTATTTCCAGCAGCTTCTGAATGAATAAAACCCCACAGAAGCTGTACTGCCCCAGAAATAGCCTACAGTTAGAGAAGAAGAGGAGCCCACCATAGAAGTAAGAACAGCACTAAGGAAGATGAAGTCAGGGAAAGCAGCAGGGTCAGATGAGGTCACAGCAGATATGATAAAGATGTTGGGTGAGCTAGGGAAGAAATGGCTCCTGAGGGTACTAATAGCAGTGTGGAGAGAAAGGTGTATCCCAGATGACTGGAGAATAAGCATACTTGTGCCACACAGTGTACAAGAACAAAGGGGACATCCACAACTGTGGGCACTACAGAGGGATCAAACTCCTACCACACTGCATGAAAGTTCTGGAGAGAGTGATTGATAAACGGATACACAGAGTAGTAGAATGTAAGATGGGAGATGAACAGTTCGGATTCAGATCAGGATGCAGCACAATTGACCCAATGTTTGCATTGAGACAGATTTATTTATTTATTTTATTTTATTTTACATTTGTTAACCGGGGGTGTCTGACTGAGCCAAAAAGGCCCTTTTTCAGCAGAGGCCCGGGGAAAAAAGCTCCACAAAGAAAAATTACAGATACATTTAGTTATTTAGACATGATCAGTATACACACAAATCACAAAAGACATGTTTTTACAGTGGTATGCGGCATATCAACAGTTACAGTGGAATGAACAAACAAAAAATATTAATTTAAAAATAAAGGTAATTAATAAATTTGTGGTGTACAGCTGAAATTTGGAACATAGGTAGAATGCATGCATAATACACAGGTACAGTACATACCTTGTAAATTAGCCAGTGTTTGTGAGTAAGATTGAAAACTATTATCAAGTACTCTAGATTTAGTATGTATACCTTATCCACTTTCACTAGTCTGGGGAGCAATCATGGCACTGCCAACTTTGCTTGAGATGTTGCCTGATGAGGTCTTTAAAGGAGGCTTTGGATGGTGTGTTTTGAATGCTAGTGGGGACAGAGTTCCATTTTTTAGCCACTGAACTACTATATAGTGCATCTCCAAAGCTATTGTAGCTGTTGGTGACTTCTAGTAGTAGTTTACTTGATGATCTAAGAGGCCTTTTGGCTGAGTGATGTTGTACTAGGTTTTTGAGGGTAGGACACTTACTGGGGAGGAAATAGATAGAATGACAGAGGCAGAGCTGATTGCAGGTTAGGAGGTTGGGCAGTTCAAGCCAGTGGAGCTGTCTCAAAGCAGTACAGTGATGAGTTCTATATGAGCAATTTGCAGCAAAGCGGGCAATTCTGTTATAGCAGGCTCTCATTTTGCTTAGTTCAGTTTTGTTGAGATTAGTCAGAATGGGAGATGCATAGAGTAGGGTGGATAGAAGTTGGGAGCGATCAATGGCTGATCTTGTGTTGTTGGTAAGAAATGGTTTGATACAGTAGAGTGATCCTAGTTTGGCATGTATTTTTTTAATAGTTAAGTTGAGATGACTATCAAATTTTAGGTGGGAGTCTATGGTTATTCCCAATAGCTTAGCCTGTGCCACTGGAGCGATTGGAGTAGCATTTGTGGAGTAGATTGTGAATTGACTGTTATCAGTGTTTTTGTTAGAACTGGTTATAATCATAAGCTGAGTTTTCTTTGGATTGAGGATAAGTTGGGATTTGGTAAGGTAGTTTTCAACGTCAGAGAATGCTAGTTAAGTTATTTGCAGGAGGGTGGGAATGTTTTGTGCAGCACAGATTAAGGTAGTGTCATCTGCTTACTGAATGATAGATGCATGCTGTGTGGAGGTATGGAGATCATTTGTGAAGACTGTGAATAGTAGTGGTCCTAAGATAGAAACCTGTGGGACTACTACAGTTATGGGCAGCTGAGGAGAGAGAGAATTTTCCCATTTCACAGCTTGGTACCTGTCAGTTAAGTAGTTTTGGAACCAGGTAAGAGTGGAATTTGATAGGTGATATTGGTTTAGTTTGTTTATCAGGATTTGGTGTGAGACTGTGTCAAATGCTTTGGACATATCCAAAAAAAGAGTTGACACCTGTAGGCCTTCATTTTAGAGATGGTTTACTGTGTCTGTGAAGCAGAGGAGGGCTGTAGTGGTACTATGGGTAGGTCTGAAACCATGCTGAGTAGGTGACAGGATGTTGCTGTCTAGGAGATAGTTTAGCATCTGGGTATGGATGCATTTTTCTAGGATTTTGGCCAGGGGGGAGAGTAAAGCAATGGGTCTGTAGTTATTAAGTTCAGTGGAGGTTCTGCCTTTATGTATGGGTGTAACATAGTATATTTTCCAGAGTTTGGGCACATAGTTTTCAACAACTGATCTGTTTATGAGAGTGGAGATTGGGATAGCAATAGCATCTGCAGTGAGTTTCAAGAAATAGCTGGGGAGTAGGTCGGCTGCTGTTGATGAGGTTTTTAGTTTGGAGAGCATGCTTTTGATTGAAGTGGTGGAAACTGTTTTGAGGGTAAAGCTTGTATTAGTGTTATTTGTGTTGGGGGGATAGTGAGGAAGGAACTGTCCTGTGATACTAAGGATAGAATTGAGTTCACAAAGTGGGAGATGAATTGTGTTTCGATGGGAACTTTAGTGTCAGGAGTGGTTGGTTTGGGGGTAGCCTTTTGGGTGGATTTTAGTAGCTGGTTTACATTTTTCCAAAACTTTTGGGGGTCGTGTTGGTATTTAGCTTGCAATGTTGTGTAGTAGGATTTTTTGTCCAGCCTAATGCATTTTTTTTGCATGGTTGCGCAGTTCTTGGTACTTAGTTAGGCTTTGTGTTTCTTTGTTTTTTTGATAGTAAAGCCAGGCAGTGTCTCTGGACTTGAGGATTTGTTTGGTTTCTTTACTGAGCCAGGGATTTGTAGAGGTTCTAACCTTTATTTTGCGCAATGGAGCGACAGTGTCTAGGTGTTGTAGAAATGTTTTGTTGAAATATGCTACAGCCTGGTCAAGTGGGGGAGTTTTTAGGGGGGTCCAACCACAGTTACAGAGTAAAATGTTGAGGACCTCAGGAGATAATTTTTTTTTGTGTTTCTAGTGGATATATAGTTAGTGGTTTTGCCTATGGTTGTTCTACTACGTATAAAGTATATTATGTTGTGGTCACTTAAGGTGTCTGGGAGACTGCCTGTGTGAGGGTACAATGTGGGGTTGTTAGTTAGGACCCAGTCAAGGATGTATTCCCTTTTAGATTTTTTATCATATCTAGTTGGAATTTGGACTAGCTGCTGGTAGCCATGGAGATTTATTAGATTACTTGGTGGTTCTGATATACAGGTGAACCAATCTAGGTTGAAGTCCCCCAGAATAAGGGTTTCTTGTGAGTATGTGGAAGAACACTAGGATAAGAAGTATTCAAGGCTAGCAGGTGTATTACAAGGTGGAATATAGATCACAATTGTGGTGATGAACTTTTTAGGGTGAAGTTGAAGTTATGAGATAAGTATGTCCCAATTATTGATTAATTATAGATACTTGAGAAGAAGCTAGAAATGAGGACAGAGTCCAACTGGGCATTCCTAGACTTGGAGAAAGCATATGACAAGGTCCCAAGAAAGCTAACCTGGGCAGTACTGCGGTGGTATGAAGTCCCAGAAACATTGCAGGCTATGTACAAGGACCCAGTTACTCAAGTACGAACAGTGTTTGGCATCACAGAGGGGTTCCCATTGGGAGTGGGTGTACATCAGGGTTCAACTCTGAGCCCACTGCTGTTCATACTGGTGATGGATTACATTAACAAACAGGTTGGAGGGGACAGATCAACAAAGCTGTTGTATGCAGACGATGTAGCTGTAGAGGCAGACTGAGCTAGAACTTCAACAAAAGATAGGAGAATGGAATGCAAATCTGAAGGCACATGGGATGAAACTAAGCACAGATAAGATGGTGGTAATGCAGCAAATTGGGGAAATCAGAAGAAGCTGAGAATAGAGATAGAAGGGAAGATAGTGGAACATGTAAACAGCTTCAAGTATCTGGGAGGGGTGGTTGAGGAGAAGAGTAGTCTGAATGAAGAGGTCAAAGCTAGAATCAGAGGGGCTGCAGCCAACTGGCATATAGTATCAGGTGTAGTCTATGACAGAAGAATGCCAAAGAAGCTGAAAAGCAAGGTGTACAAGACAGTGGTGTGACCAGTACTACTGTATGGTATAGAAACCTGGGCAGTAAAGGCAGAACAGTTGAAGAAGCTAGAGGTGATGGAAATGAAGTGCCTGAGAAAGGTGGTAGGATGCACACTGTGTGACAGATGAAGAAATGAGGGCATAAGAGCAGAAGCCAAAGTTGCTCCAATTGCAGAAAAGATCAAAGAGAACAGATTACGGTGGTTTGGACACGTCTAGAAAAGCAGAAGACAATCTGGTGGGAAGGATTTGGGACAGATAGGAAGAAGGTAAGAGGAAGCAAGGACATCTGGCAAAGAGGTGGATAGATTGTGTGAAAGAAGATCTGCAACAATGAGGCATGAGTGTTGAAGAAAGCAGGAGTGTGGCACTGAATCTAGAGAGTTGGCGACAGTTAACACAATATCCTGACCCCATGTAGAAAAAATGGGAAAAAGGGGGGGGTGATGATGATACATATACACACACATAGATATGTGTGTGTGTGTGTGTGTATATATATATATATATATATATATATATATATATATATATATATATATATATATATATATAGTACTTGCGTATTATTGCAACCAGAATTTCGTGGCAATACCGGTTGCTTGGAAATATGGTTGTGAAAGTGGTTGAAATGGAAAACTGTGTGTTTTCTTTACCAAAACAGATTGTTTTCCAGATTGCTATCAAAACAAAGTACAAGACATATTGTTGTTGTTTCTTCATGCTCTTTACTGGCATCATGTCGCTTCTTGCAAGGCTGCCCAGTGAACATTCCATTTTTGTGTCAGCCAATGCTGTCAAATAACGGTCATGCATTGATTTGGCTATGCTGACCAGTACATATTTTTATTGTGTTTCTCTGTTTCCTCTCTTTTCTTTCACCATTCAGCCTAATACTTACCTATGAACATACCTATTCCCCTATTGATGCTGTTTTATCCTACATATTTATTCTATCATAAATAGAATCGGGGTATCTCATGAAAAAATACAGATCCGTGCCCCTCATATTTCCCGTCACACTCTGCAACACTTCTTTCTTTGATGAGTTTTCTAGCTTCACCACACACTATTTCTTATCATGTGTCTAGTACTTCCACACATTTGAATCTATCAACATGCTTCACTGCTATTAACTGGTAATGATTTAACCACAAATACTTCTTGACAAAGCCACATTATTCAGATTGACAAAGCCAGATTATTCAGATAAGTTATGTCCATTTGCACACTTCACTTATGTTTCCAGTATGTGATTATTTGTATGCAGATATATGTTAGGCATGCTTATAAATCTATATATGATTATATTTATTTCTGCCTACATCTCCAGCTATATATTTATTATACATGTTTATGTAAATGTGTATCAGTACTATTTCTTGGTTTATCTATTTAAGTGCACATCAGTAAGATGTAAACATTACTTGGCAATTTTTGTATGTATATAAATAGCCGGCCTTAGGCATAGGCCAACTAGGCGGCTGCCTAGGGCACCGCTATAGCAGGGGAGCTTTTCCAGTATTTATTTGGTGTAGGTAGACAAGGATGGGGACCTGCGTGGTGTGGGGAGGGGCACCATGGAGCCTTTTTGCCTAGGGCACCAGCTAACCTAAGGCCGCTGCTAAGTCAGTTAACCTGGGAGAGGGAAAGGCTGAAAGGGTTAAACTTGGAAGACTGGCTGCAGGAAATTCCTAGGCAATTAATTTAGATTTAGAGGATAAGTGTGACACACCCATTTAGGCACAGATGCAGAACTTAAAACAAACTCAGAATAAGGGAAAATGGAATGAATCAGTGAAGTCCTTTAGAATTTAATTCCTGAAGCAATCTGATTCCATAAAGCAACTAGAAATGAAAAGGAGAGTATTTTGGGAGAGAACAGCCTCAGAAAGTTGATATTCTGAATTCAGCAAGTGTAGGAGACATTACTAAAAAATGAGAGCGTAAGCAGGTAGTTAGAGAGTACCTGCATTGTTCTGAAAAAGAGGAAAGAAGGGAAGTTGACTTGGAGGACAGTCTTCCTTACGCTCCTTTAGAAAGGAAATGAGAGGGACAAAAAAGTTATGAGCCCCCTTAACATAAAGGTAAAGTCTTTCTGAAGCAAGTTCAACAATCAAAAAAATAATGCAATTGCCTTGTCCTTTAACAGAATGAAATGTGGTAAAAAGCTTCTTTTTTTCTTGTTCAGAGGAATGAATGAAAATGGTAGTGCTTTGTTTAAACCAAGAACTATGGTTTGTGTTGTTTTAAGTACAAAAATGATGGTAAATCTGACAAAAACTAGACATTTTGAGCTAATTGTGAATTGCTTGAGATTTACAGCAATATATATTCTAATGTGTGTGTGTGTGTATATATATATATATATATATATATATATATATATATATATATATATGTATGTATTTGTATATATGTATATATATATATATATATATATGTATGTATATATATATATATATATATATATATATATATATGTGTATATATATATATATATATATATATATATATATATGTATGTATATATTTACATATATATATATTTATATATATATATATATATGTATGTAATATATATATATATATATACATATCTATATATTATTTACATGTATGTATATATTTATATACATGTATGTGTATATATATATATATATATATATAAATATATATGTATATATTTAGATATATGTATATATATGTATATATATATATGTATATATATATATATATATATATATATATATATATATATATATATATATATATATATATATGTATGTGTATATATATATATATATATATATATATATATATATATATATATATATATATATATGTATGTGTATATATATATATATATATATATATATATATATATATATATATACATATATATATCTATATATATGTATATATTTATATGTATATATATATATATATATATATATATATATATATACATATGTATGTATATGTATATATATATATTTTATATATATATATATATATATATATATATATACATATACATATATGTGTGTGTATGTATATATTTTCGATTATATCGATTATATCGATTTTTCTTGAAAGACACCTGAGACCTGTTGTAGATAGTAATTCCTTCATTTTAAAGGATACCAAACAGTTTTTACTTGATTTGTATGCCAATCTTAGTGGCATTTCAGACACGTCAGGTCTTATTTTTGTTACTATGGACGTCCAGTCCCTTTTTACAGTAATTCCGAACCAGATTGGTATTGAGGAAGTTTGCTGTCATTTAAGGCGGGTATCTGATATGTCTGACTTAAAGGTATATCTAATTATGTCCCTGTTACAGTTAGTTCTGTCTAACAACATATTTTACTTTCAGGGTAGATGCTTTTTACAGAGGGATGGCGTAGCTATGGGCACCTCTTGTGCCAATAGCTACGCCAACCTATTCATGGCAGAGTGGGAACATGAAGTACTATATGGATCATCTGCGTTTATTGAACATGTCTTGTTCTATAGACGCTTTGTAGATGATCTTTTCTTTTTATGGAGGGGCTCTACTGATGATTTGGACAGCTTTGTATCATACATTAATGCTTCTACCACTTATCTTAAGTTCACATATGAGAAGTCAGAAACTAAGATCTCGTTTCTGGATGTCTTTGTTGAGAAATTGAATAGTGGGTTGATCAACACAGGTGTCTTTAGAAAGGACTGCCACAAAAACACTATTCTGCATCGATCTAGTATGCATCCTGGTTATGTTTTTAAGAATGTAGTAAAGGGACAGGCATTGAGGGCGTCTAGATATAACCCTAGCAACATTGGCTTTGAGCATGATTTGGGTGACTTAAACAGAAGATTAGTACAGAGAGGTTATGGACAGAATGACCTCTCGAATGGCACTGTTGGGCTAAGAGATTTGAGACTAAATATTGCGGCCCCGTATTTTTCAGACAGGACACATATTTTACAAGATGCGCAGAGTGAAATTAGAGCAAGGGATACTTTAGTCAGTTCAGGAGCATTTTCAGTGTTCTTTACCAATGATGTAGGAGACATTAAGGATCTAGTGAGAAGTCACTGGAATGTCTTGATGGTAGATACTCACATTAGAGAAACATTAGGTGACGCTCCCCTTTTCAGGTATAAGAATAAAAAGAATTTGAAGAGGTTATTGTGTGATAGAGGCCCTACGAATCCACGATCTAGCATTACCTTAAGTGGGACACGTAGATGTGGCAGTTGCAGTTTCTGCTCTTACATTAATCCTTTCACCGTATTCACACATCCATCTAGCTCACACCAGTATTTCTTTAAAGTTAATGGAAACTGTGAGTCCAATAATATCATCTATTTAGCTACCTGCTCCACTTGTCCATCCTTTTACATAGGTAAGACCAACCGGTCCTTTAAGGATCGTATACGTGAACATTTATATAGTATCAGGATGGGGCATGTCAACAATGCGCTTGCTAAACATGTCTCTGAGATGGGATCTCTACATAATTT